>NC_053024.1:389079935-389379935 GCF_003073215.2 Triticum urartu
GTTTGTATGTGGACGAGAGAGTAGGAGACAAACCTAACGAGACAGAGAGAGAGATAGAGAGAGAAAGAGAGAGAGGAAGAAGTTAGGTCTGTCAGAAAGATGCATACATGTAATATACATGAGATGCGTGTGCATCTGGATTCTGTATACGTGGAAGGAGAAGAGACAACATGTTTGATGAGAGAGTAGGAAAAACATGGACGAGAGGGGAAGGATCTCGTGGGTTGAGGGATTGACAATTTTGTGTGGGGGAGAGAGGGATTGGTAATTTTGTGCAAGAGAGAGAGAGGGTGGGGGGAGGAGTCAGTCAGCTGTCGTCACATCACCCTGCTTCCAAATGGCCCCACATTCTCTAGCACGGTGTGGTCACCGTCTTCGATCTGCTCGTTGCCCTTTTTGAAGATTGAGGTGTTGTGCATGTTGGGGTGCAAAGAAGCACAAGCGAGAGTGGTCGCCGTATAACCTTGGATGGGGATGAATTGTGTGCTCGGGGGAGTGTGTGTGTGTTGTGTTGCATGTGTGTGTCTCTCTCTCTCTGTGTGTGTGTGTGTGCGCGCGCGCGAGTGTGTGTGTGTGTCACATATTGAGAGAAAACAAACCTAAAGAGAGAAATGGGTATTCACGAAGAGATTGTGCGGGCCTTGAGGTGGGCAGGGGCCGGGTGAGGGTGTCAAAATGTGCGCGTTGATGCATGTGTTGCATGCGACCGTGCGAGGGACGGACGAATCGAGAGAGATGGTTGTTGTGTTACGGATGCTCCTCTCTCTATATCTCTCTCCCCTCTCTCTCTCTCACACACACACACAAGTAAACTAGAAGACCGTTCTCTCATGTATACACAACATATCGGCATCTGTCTATGTCTCACTCATGCACGATCATTTGCACATTCACACGTCTCTATGTCTGTATCACACGCACACCGTCTCCACATTGCCCTTCCGCCACAACGCACATATGCACACATACACACGTTCTCTCTCAGTCACACACACAAAATCAGTATTAAAAAAACTAGGGCGCACCTAAAACGTCCAAATCCAAATAAAAATGAACTGGAGCTAAATTCAAATATATGGAAATATTGCAGCATCAAGAATTTCACAGGAAAAAAAGTTAAGTAATATTCGAGGATTGTTTTCACACACACAAAAAGGTTCGGTGGATGTCCTTCGAGCGCGACACGGTGACGCACCGTTCGATCGACCGCGCGGCCGCGGTTCACGCGCTTGCACAGGATTCCGTATCGTGGCCGTGGTACTAAGGCTGGTCACAATGGGCAAGAACATAAGCTAGTAACTAATAAAAGCGCTGCCTAAGTCTAATGTTTACGTGTACTAGTATGGTTTTCTTTTAAGTTTTACCAACCTTATATATAAAAATAAAGTAAGCTCTCACACGCGCACTCATCAATATGCCGCCGCAGCAGTTGCGCATGCCGGCGCCCGCCTGCTCTGGCCAACAATTTCTCGCCCATCACCGCCATGTCGCCGCCATCCCTGTGCCATGAAGCCGAAGGCTCGCCTGCTCACGTCGTCTACAGTCCCTCCTCGCGATGCCGCCGCGCTGCCAAGCACGCGAGTAGCTGGTGGAGCCGCGTCTATGCACGCATCGTACGAAGAGGAGGACGAGCGCGTGCTCCAGCACGCCAGCGAGGAGGAACTAGCGTGTCATTGTCGTCTCCGCCCGCGCGGAGGAGGCGCGCATGGTGGCTGTCGCGGCGGAAGCCAGTCGCGCGCGCGTCGAGCCCACAAACCGGGTGCGGACGCGGAATCTACCTTTGAGACCTTGAATGCCACGTGGATCCTGCAATCTAAAGGAGCAATTTGGGTCAGTCGACTCATGTGAGCCGTTTGATGCAACATGGATGGCTAGAAGGGCTTCTTCCACCTCTTCTGCTGTCTTCTTCCTTCGCTCCGTCGAACTTCTTTCACAAATCGACTGACCCAAATTATACTACTAGTACGAACGTATTAAGTACAGTACGAACACAAAGATATGAGCAGTAGTACCAACTGCAAGAAGAACAGTAGTAAGACATAGTACTAGTACTACTGTACGTACCAAAGAGTTCAAATAACGAGAAAGAACATAAACATAGGGGTTGTTTGGTTCCTAGCCACACATTGCCACACTTTGCCACACCTAAACTTAGGCAAATTTGACCAAGTTAGGTAGGTGTTTGGTTCTAGCCACACTTGAGACAAGAAATTTTTTATCAGCAGTGAACCCCACATGTCATAGACACAAAAAGTGTGGCAAGATTCCCTTAGGCAAGCCAAAGTATGGCTAACAATTTGAGCAACTCAAGTAAGGCAAGTGTGACAAATGTGGCAAAAATCATGTGGCAACATATGGCAAAGATAGTCACAATCCAAACAGCCCCATAGTTCTGCTTGGGCCTCAGCACAACACACCCTTGAAAATAAACTAATAAGCAACTAGTCCGCTTGACACTGCAGTAGAACCACCATGAGCGACGACACTGCCACCTACTTGGAGTCTGAGTCCACGTCCTCGACTTCGTCCTTGTCCCTCTTCCTCTTCCTCTTCGCCGACGCTTCTTTGCTTGAACCGAACACTCGGCTCTGCTTCTTCATCCAACCCTTGTAGATATTTAAACAAAGGTAGGCATCCATTGCTGCGTACAAGATGTGATCTTCATCTAATGTCTTTGACTCCCATGCATGATGAAACTCGTGATGAGGTTTCTTCTGTTTAGCGTACGAAGGATCAATCATGGCTGCTGCCAGGGTCAGCATTGGAGGTTGATAGGAGGACACCAGGCTTGCCTTCTGGAGATCGAAGGGCTGGCCTACAACGAGACCTATCCGACCCAGGACGCCACTGTCATTCTTAAAGCCTACAGTAATGAATTTCACTCTTTTGTCCTTGAGGAAGTTCTTAAAATCCTGGCACTCAATGTTGGCATGGCATATGTGGTAGACCAAGCAAACGTTATGTACGCAAACCTGGATCACGGCGAGCTTCTTCCTCTCCTCGTCCTTTAGATCCTTCTCTCGTCCCAGGACTGTGGTGTACTTAACATCTAGCCCAGCGACCCACTCATCCGTTGAACCATTGAACATGCGTAGGAAGCGAGCAAGCCATGCTTTCACCATCTCGGATCCACGTGTGTAGATGACGATGAACTGATCGTCGGTGATGGCTCTAACCTGGTACTCAGCGGCGACCATGGAGATTTGGGAGGCCATGGATTTTGGAGGAGGGTTAGGAGAAGTTGAACTGTTGTACCCCGCAAAAAAAACTGGGAGCGAACTAATGTGAAAGGACGGGACGACTGGGAGCGAACTGTTGTAAGGTAGAAGATGGGGATGAGTAGGGCATGCGAACGGCGTGGGGTTGCTGGCTTGCCCGGTGGATAAACGGCTGCAAGCCCCCAAAGAGGTCTCGAGAACTATGCGGGACCCACTAGATGTCATGTCTACTAGACCCATATCGTAGGCCTGACGGTATAGCTTCTGCCTGTTCGCACGCCATGCCGGCGCGTGGATGTAACTTCACTTAATTCCGTCAAACGTCGCGCCTCCCACGACCTTCGCCTCCCTCGCGCGGTCGCGCCCTTTGAGACTTCGACCGGCTATAAATGAGCAATTTTTTTGCCTTTTTAGACAAGCAATTTTTTTGCCTACTCCGCATGCATGATACTCCCTCTGGTCCTTTTTACTCCCGTCAACCGTTTGCAAAGTGTTTGACCAAATTTATACTTTTTTGAACACCACCTTATATTAATTAACCAGCCACACCAGTACACTCATTCGATACAATATTCACCACACAGGGCAGTACGTTATTTACAAGAATACCATCTAATCTATTGTCAAAGCTATACTTAGTGATTAAGTGTGCCACCTTATTGGCCGAACGGCTAATCTTTGACAATTGAAGATTGTTGATCAACTTCGAGATGCTCAACACTTTCATCTTCAGGTCACGCATAGCAGACCTGTCAACGCTTTGACAAGCATCAGTGAAATCCCACGACCAAACTTATACTAAAAATATCAATATCTACAATACTCCCAAAACACTTAGGCGCAGTGCATTAACTTCTACCTCGTTTCTTGTTTCTTGACATATCAACCAATAGGAGATGTGGGTGTGCATGCTTTTAATGACTTGAGACTACCAAACACGACATGCAGTGGTTAGTTCATTGCATGCAATGCTATTAATTAGCAAATAAACATTAAGATCTCTCGTTTTCCCCTCCTCCTTGGTCACAGTGCACAATCTAAGATGACTTGCTCACCTAGACGGAGGGAGTACTGATTAGAAACATTAAGATCTCTCGTTTTCCCCTCCTCCTTGGTCACAGTGCACAATCTAAGATGACTTGCTCACCTAGACGGAGGGAGTACTGATTATAATGAGTACTCAACTAGTACTAGTATAAGAACTACGTTTTATAATGAGTGTAAAAATATTGATTTGACATTGTGAATGTTGACACATTGTGGAATAGTTTTTGAAGTCTGCAAAAGTACTCAACTAGTGTTGTCGTTCTCCACAAAAAAATGTGTTTACCAATGCATGCATGAACTCTAGTTACTCTAACCCCCCTCTCTTCTTTAATTCTTTGCCACATCAGCATGTTTGGTATTCCCGTGTGCATGATACTAGCTAAGATACCACCATTATGGCCAGCCTTAATCATCGCAGACAATAATTTAGTGCACCTTGAAATATGAACATGTGTGGGGCGTGTTTGTTTTTAATGACTTGAGACTATACCTAGCCCGGCATGCAAGATGACTTATTATGCACCGTTCCCCATACCTGCAGGAAGCCCGTTCGTCTCCAAATTTTTTCCTCTCCATGTGTGAAACAATATGCCTGCCAAACTCTCCTTCTCCCTCCGACGGTCCCACCACTCCACCCCGTGTGAAAAATCTGCATGCATGACTCTCCTCCCCCACGCTCGTCCAATCCATTGTGACCAGCAATATTTCCATCCCTTCGCTCCCCCGTAATTTACTCCAACAAATATGCCCACGTAGTTGTTACTTAACTGCAGGTGCATTAGGTCACTGACATATGGGCCCAACAGGGGTCTGGCCCACATGTCAGTGACGCAACTAGACCGGCAGTTAAGTCAGTGCAGCTCAGTCCATATCTTACGTAGGTGTTCCATTGCTCGCTATAAATACTGCGCCTCCCACGACATCGCTATCTCCTCCCCCCTCACGTTCACGTTCATCGCTATCTCCTCCCCCTTCCTCTCACGTCGACCACCATGGCATCGCCCCTCCCAAGCCCTAGGAGCCCCTCGTTGCACCGCGCAGACGGTCATGCGTCGCTGTTCCTTTCCTCGCCGCCACTAGTCGAGGAGGACGCGCCGGTGTTCCGCTCCTCGCCCTACGCGACGCGTCACTGTTCCGTTCCTCGCCCCCACTAGTCGAGGAGGACGCGTCGGTGTTCCGTTCCTTGCCGCGACGCGTCGAGGTGGACGCGTCGGCGTTCCCAATCTCGCCAGCACACGCGCCGAAGGACGCGTTGGCTCCCCGCTACGAGGAGAATGCCGCGCCGCCCGCCGAGCCCCCCCCAGCCTTGAGGAGCTTTGGAAAGAAATGGATGTCGCCATGTGGGAGGCTTTGTCTCCAGTAGAGCGCGCCAAAATAGAGGCGGAGAAGAAGGCCGAGGAAGAGAAGCGCACCGCGGAACAAGCTGCCTGGGAGGCCTATGTCGTGTCCGAGAGAGTCACACAATTGGCTCTTTGGCAGAAGGCTCGTGCGAGGGCCGTGAGGGTGGTGGAGGACGCCCGTGCCGACGCCCTGAGTGCAGTCAGGCCCAAGCGCCTCATCTACACTTGGCGGTACATGGACCGGGTGCATGCTTCCAGCGAGGAGGAGTACCTGTTGGCGCCGGATCACTACACCGGTGAGATCGCGCTCGCCCGCCGGCAAGCCGTCAATCAGCACCTCGTGAGTTGCGAGGCTGAGGAAGAGGCATTGTGTCGGCGCTCTGGGAAACGACCGCGCACCAGGGCACTCGTGGCACGCCGCAAGCGCTCTTGCGAGCGCCGTGGCTTTTAGGAGGAGTATAATTTTTGTTTCGTAAGGCGATCTCATTAGTTTTGGGACGCAAATGATAAATCCCGAACGTTCAGGAATTTTTAGCGTCTTTAATTAAGTATGTAAAAGGGAAAGTTTGGAAACCTTGTGTATTCGTACGCATTTTGCAAATACGTGCATATAGTACAAACTTTACTATATACTATCGCAGGAAAAGAATTCTATGAGAACAGGTCTCACGCGAGACCCATCCTGATGGATGACATGTGCCATTCACAAATCACAAAGCATCCCCCACCCCCACTTAAAAGTCACGTGTCATCCATCAGGACGGGTCTCACCTGCTAACCGTGAGACCTGGTCTCATATACGAGTAATTTTTTCCACTATCGCACTACACATCTCTCTCGATATATGCTTGCAGACTGTGCTACTCCCTCCGTCTAGGTCAATAAGTCATCTTCGGTTGTGCACCATGACCAAGAAGGAGGGAAGACTTATACACCTAGACGGAGGGAGTACTACTATTACTTATGTACGTGCAAATGCACGTTTTAACATTACGATGCGGTTTTTGTAAAAGTAGAAAAACAGCACTAGTCAAGCTTGTGAAACGATTCAATGCAAAACAAAAGCAAACATGCTCGTTTGATTGTTTACTTTTAGCTTCCTTCTCTATGGTTATTTCTCTGTCGTACTTTGTACAGAGTATCTCACTGGTTGGAAAGGCATGCAAATTCCTAAACCGCTTCCTACACCCTGTATCTCACTGGTTGCCGGCATTGACGTTGTCGCGCATGTCGTCGAGGATGAGGTTGCCGAGGTCGGGGAAGAAGTCGTTGTTCGCAACTAATCATGTGGACTAGCATAGTAGTAGGATACAGAGCAGAAACATGAATTTTACCACGATTTCGAACAGGAAGGACAGAAACACATACGGTGCAACGGGAGCTGCACTGTTGGCGTTGAGGTTGTCGCCCATGTCGAAACACCACGTAGACACGGTCTTTGAGCACGGTTCGTAGTCGTTCCATGCTCGGGCATTGAAGTTTGTAACTATTTTAGATTAGAATATACTACTCCTCCGGTGCTAGTAGTAGAGCAGAATCCTACTCTACTACTCTACTCAAGCAAGTTAGGGCATAGCATTGTAGGGAGTACCAGTACTGTGATCACTCAAGCAAGTTGTCTGGCATCGACATGACCCTACGCTGCTGGTATGTGTCTCATAAGTCAAGCGGCGTGCTGTAGTCATCATCACCTGTCCACTTCCCGCAGCACATATTCGCTTCTCCATCTTTGTCCGCACATAATCTCGTCCAATCTTCCATCCCGCTAAGGCGCCACCCCCCTCGTCTGAAACCCAAGCACAAACAATGGCAGAACCGAGCAACGTCCGCCGAAAGAGTGGCTGGAATTTGCTCCCCACAGAGGTAATCAAGCTCACTGTTTCGCGTGTGGACAATCTCAATACCATGCCGCTCGCCGCGTGCTCGTCGGGGCTGTACCGTTTACTCAAAGCCCTCAGGCCGGAGCTTTTTAAGCCAGCTCCTTGCTTGCTGATGCCGCCTGATCTTCAGAAACGGCGTGTCACGCAGCATAACGATCGTAGGGTGGTGAGCATCAACCCCCTTGACTGCGATCCGATCCCTGTCTGCCTCAACTACATTAACGGTATGTACTGGGTCGGCATGAACACATCTTGGATGGTGCTCGTCGACGGTCGCGGCAGCTGGATGCTCGTGGAGGTCTACACCCGGTGATTGATCCCCCTTTCTTCGATTAACACTGCACTGCTTTGGCACCATGGCCCAGAATACTCGGAATCTTACAGTAGCCAACATAATACCAAGTTTGATTTGCTCAAGGTTGTAATCTGCCAAGTGCCCACAAGATCTGTGAATTATAAAGACTTCAGGCTAATTGCGTTCTTCAACCGCGGTCTCACCTATCTGACAGGTCACAGCGGTAAGTGGATAAATCTGCACGTCCATCACAGGATCATACATCCTCCATGGTTCTCTGATGCCATTGAACATAAGGGCTTCATTTACGCTGTCGACTCCTTCTATGGCTGGACGTATTGCTGTCCTACTCCAGTCATCGCTACAAACGGCTGTTACAGCAGTATGTTACTTTCCTATGATATCATGATGGCTTGCTTATATTACTGTCAACATTTGCTGAAAAAATATTCATGCTCATAACATGCTGTTCTTAAGATTGACTAAACCAAGAGCCCTTTTTTATTTGACTCCAACTTGATATGATGTTGTAGGCCGCCTGGTGTCCCTACCCTTCCTAATCCCAGAACCTTTTGAAGAAAAGTGGCATGGCAGTTGCAGGTGGTTCCTGGCTCGATCAGACAACGGCGAAAGATTGATGATCGTTCGCACGTACCGGACGTGTTGTTTCGCGGAATACAATCACAGTCACTGCAAGGTCTTTGAGCAAGATCCCAGCTTCTCTGGGCCTTCAGGAATTTTTGACTGGAGGCTGGTAAGTAGCCTTGGTACACGCTCTCTGTTTGTCGGACTGAATTATCTGATTAACTAGGAGATAACCGACGGCAAGGATCATGATGGCAGCGCGGTTTTGTTCATCAGGCAAAACTATGTGTACACGGCGTACCATGCGTCTCTACATGCACCATACCCTGATATGTGCCGCCACGCTCTGCAACCCAAAGTGGGAGAGAGGGTCGCAAGTATCAGACTTCGACCTGCTGGCTGGAGTTTCCCCCGTCAGGGACCCATCTGGTTCAAGCCGTCAGCCAATCTCCACAGCTTAATAAATAGTAACGTCTAACTGAGCCTGTTAGTTAGATGCGTACACTTGGTGTAGTAGGATCTTTATTTAGTTTTATGCATACACTTGTTCTTTTTTGGTAGCCCTTTTGTAATGATGGTTGACGTTTGGTTTGGAAGAGAGAGCTGCGTCTTCACTCTTCTGGCCTGCTTACTGCTTCTGTTGCACCCCATCCCTGGTTGCTGCTGCTGTTTTCAATGTACAATCAGTAGTATATTTCGTCTGTTGGTTGAATAAATGTGTTGTTAGAACGACAAACACAATGTTTTGGAAGTCGTTGCATGATTCGATCCTTTAGTGCCCCGTGCCGTACATAGCGCATACTATTTATCATACGGAACACATTTTTTTTGAAACTCGGAACACATTTTCCACTTGTTGATAACATACAACCCACTGATGAAGGCCCAATAGAGAAGCCCATAATTAACTGGAAGGGAGGCTCTCACATGAATCCGGCCCAGGTACATGCTCATGGTCCCCTAAACATAAATAAATAAATAAATAAAGCTAAATGCTCATGCACCAGTTCTTTGGGAAAATAGATAGCCCAGTATTTCTTTTTGAAGAATACCCAAGCTAGGCCTATTTGTTTTCTCCGAATTACTGGGCTGCAAATCTTTCAAGACAAGGAGGGATGCATTCCGCCCTGGCTTAAGAGTATGGTCAATGTCTGTTAAAAGTAATATCAAAAGGGGTTGAAAATTCCAAAAAAATTATAGCAAATGGGATATAAGTTTCTTTTTTTGTTTTTGTTCTTCACTAATATCTTATATGTATTTCATTGGATTTAACATGACATAGTACTAATTTATTTTTAAATTTGTTTTAGTATGGCTATTAATTTTTGGATTAAGAATATTTCGTTCCCCAGCAAAAATTTGCGAATTTTCAAAATTTCTCGCATATTTAGTTAATTTTTTGACCCTCGTACTGTCCAGAAAATGGCCAACAATTCTAAAAATGAAAAACAGGCTGCAATAAATTCCATATGAATTAGAAAATGAGTAAAAATTATAAAAATAATAGCAAATGGGCTATACACGCCACAGATTTTGAGGCTGACTTGTTTACGCAAGGCTTTGTCAGTGAACACACGATTCTAGCAGCAGTTAGTGTTGGATGTCCATCCAACGACCGACGTGCTTCTTCAATCTCTGATCTTCCTGCTCCAGCCGCCTAAACTAGCGCCGGCGGGACTGCCTTCTCCCTCCTCTTGTGGCCCGCTGTGATGCCGCGCGGGCTTCCCCGGCCCACCCTACTCCCTCCGCTGGCCTAGCCGCACGCAATCAACTGCCTCCTTATTACGCCAAAAAAATGATTCCTCCCACTGACATCTGGGGCGCACCGGTTGGGAGGCTGACCTGTGGGCCTACTAAGTTGACTCATACGCAGGGCTTGTCAACTTAGTCAACATACGATTTTAGCAGCAGTAACCGTTGGATTTGAATCGAACGGTCCTGCTGCTTCTTCAATCGCTGCTCTTCTTGCACCAGCCACCCAAATCAGCGTCGGGGAGACCTCCTGCTCCCGCCTCCAGTGGCCGGCTGTGCTGACGTTGAGGCCTCATTGCCCCCTACTACTCCCACCGCTAGCCAGGCCCTGCGGCGACGGCAACCTCACACCGCAACCGAACTAGTGAACCCTCGTACTCCTCTCTGCGTGGGAATCCACTGCCGCGTCTTCCTCGGCTCCGCATCGTCCCCTTCCTAGGCCTCGCCGTCGTCCACCGCCTTGGTGCTCTCGGCGCGGCGTGGTCAATGTGGTCAACGACATTCCATCGGAAGAGTACTGTACGTGGAGAGGCTGACAGCTGGGTCCACGGCCACAGCCCAGTTTTTTTGTGATTTGCCAAGTAAGTCGCTTTGTCAGGCCTGTTGGGCTGCAAATCTTTCAAGACGAGGAGACCTTTCATTCGGCTGGCCGAGAAAATGGCCCATCAGTAATGAGAAATGGGCTGTACATTTTTAAAACACATCAAACCGGCAATTAGTTTGAAATATCTTTTCTTCATTTCGAGATTTGAAATTACATTAATTTTTATGCGTGGAGAATTTGTTGGATTTTATATTGATGTACATTTATTTTTAAAATCAGTTTGAATGTGAGTTGAAATTTTGGGATTAAAAACAGTTCGGACCGCACCGAAATATGCAAAATTTCGTATAATTTTTTAACCGTGGCCACAATATGGGCTGTAATGCTAACAAAAAGAATATGGGCTCCAAAAAAAACCTTAATAATTAGCAAATGGGCTATAACTTATTAGAAATAATGGCAGATGGGTTGTATGTTGTTTTCCATAGATTTGAAGCTTTCCGAAAAAAGGTTGACGCACAAGCAGTGACTGTTGGATGGCCATCCAACAGCCGTCGTGCTTCTTCAATCTCTGCTCTTCCTGCTCCAGCCGCTCAAACAGGCACCGGCAGGACTGCCTGCTCCCTCCTCCCCGCGGCCGGCTCTGCTGCCGCGTAGGCCTCACCGCCCCACCATACTCCCATCGCTGGCATAGCCATCCCTCTACTCACCCACACCTGCTGTTATTCTCCGGCGACAGCAGACGAACCAGTAAACCCTCGTACAGTCATACTCCCCTCTGCATGGGAAACAACTGCCGAGTCTTCCCTGCCTCCGTGTTGTTCCCTTCCTAGGCCTCGCCGTCGTCCACCGCCCTGGTGCTCTCGGCGCGGCCTGGTCAACATGGTCAACGACCGACATGCATCTGAAGTGGACTTTACGTGGAGAGGCCGACAGCTGGGTTCACGGCCGCATGCAAGGAAATGCATCCTTATTACACGCAAAATAATGATTCCTCCACCTGACATCAGGGACCCACCGAAAGGGCCTCTGTATTTCACAAAAAAACGTTACCGCCGCTGACAGCTCGGACCCACCAGCTATATCTTCGCACGCAAGGAAGTGCCTCCTTATTACGCACACAAAAATGAATACTCCCCCTGTTAGCTGGGACCTAGTATAGTGGCAGGCTGACTTGTGGGCCTACTAAGTTGACGGGGACGGAGGGCTTTGTCAACTTAGTCAGTATGCACGATTCTAGCTCCAGTGACCGTACGATGTCCATCCAACGGCCGTAGTGCTTCTTCAACCTCTGGTCTTCTTGCTCCAGCCGCCCAAACCAGCACTGGTCGTGCCTCGTGCTCCTGCCTCCCGTGGATGGCTGGGATGCGGTGGAGGCCTCACCGCCCCCTACTACTCCCACCGCTGGCCAGACCATCCCTCTACTCACCCACACCCCCTGTTATTCTACGGCGATGGCAGCCTCACACCGCAGCGAACTAGTGAACCCTCATACTCCTCTACGTGTAGGCATCCACTGCCGCGTCTTCCCCGGCTCCGCGTCTTCCCCCGCTCCGCGTCGTCCCCTTCCTAGGCCTCGCCGTCGTCCACCGCCCTGGTTCTCTCGCCGCGGCATGGTCAACGTGGTCAAGGAACGGCTTCCATCAAACATGGACTATACGTGGAGAGGCTGACAGCTGGGTCCACGGCCGCAGCAAGGAAGTGCCTCCTTATTACATGCAAAATATTTATTCTCCACCTGATAGCGGGACCCACCGGACGGGCCACCGTATTTCGCGAAAAAACGTTTCCCCCTGATTGCTGCGACCCACCAGCTACATCTTCGCACGCAAGGAAGTGCGTCCGGGCAAAAAAAACGATTCACCCCCTGACTGCTGGGACCGACCAGCTACATCTTCGCAGGCAAGGAAGTGCCTGACAGTCGGGACCCACCTGGTCGAAGCATACGTAGCGTTGTCATTCTAGTCGCGAACGTGTACGTACATACTGATCATTGTAGAGGCGCGCACGTGTCGTAGTAGAGGCGCGCACGTGTCGTAGTAGAGGTGCGCACGTAGCATTTACACGTACGTACAGCGGCCAGGGTGCAAGAAAGAAAATACGGCCACGTATGTGTACATAAGGGTGGGGTCTCGAATGCCTACTCGCGCATACGTACGGCAACGGCTCGTGTACATGGTTGGGTCAGAACGGAGAAACAACGTCGTCGTCCTGTTCATGGGAAGGCAACGGAATACGTCGTGTTCATTGGGAGGGCTTGGACGGAACAGGCGATGGAAAAGAGGCCTGGCATACCGCAGAATGGAGGAAACGGCCTTGTGTTCGACCGGCCACGTTCGAAATGGGATCCTGTTCATCGGGAGGGGTCTGGCGTACCGCAAAACGGAGGAAACGGACCTCCTACGGTCGAAACGGGGGTCCTGTTGATCGGGAGGGGTGTGGCGTACCGCAAAACAGAAGAAACGGACTTGTGTTGGAGCGCTACGGTCGAAACAGGGGTCCTATTCATCGGGAGGGGTGTGGCGTACCGCAAAACGGGACTCCACGGGATACTGTTCATCTCCACCGTCGACCTCCTCCAGCCTCCACGGGCTCCTGTTCATCCAGCCTCCACGAGCTCCTGTTCATCCAGCATCCACCGCGCGCTACTCCACCGGCTACTGTTCAACCACCCCTCCACCGTTTACTGTTCATCTAGCCCTCCACACCACGGGTCCTGTTCAACCACCCCTCCACGGGCACCCCTCCATCGTCTATTGTTCATCCAGCACTCCACACCACGGGGTCCTGTTCAACCACCCCTCCACCATCTACTGTTCATCCAGCCCTCCACACCACGGGGTCCTGTTCATCCACCCCTCCACGGGCACCCCTCCACCGTCTACTGTTCATCCAGCCCTCCACCACACCACGGGGTCCTGTTCATCTAGAGGCAACGCCACCGCTCACTATTCATCCAACCCCCCCCCCCACGCAACGCTCATTGTTCATCCATTCGATCGGCTTCAGTTAGCATCAGTAGCGAAGGTATCGCTCGATCGGGTTCAGTTAACAGCCATCGATCGATCGTTCGGGTTCAGTAACGCGTAGCCTGCAGTGCAATCGCTCGGGTTCAGTTAGAGCCCAACGCCTCGCTTAGGTTCAGTTAGAGCCAATGCCTCGCACACATGCGCGTACGTGTACGAGAGAAACGCGCATCGCTCGGCCCCCGACCTCCCACCGTAACCGGGAACTCCCCAAAATTTTCCTCCCCCTTGCTTCTACCATTGTTTTTTCCATCATGGACGGCCCAAAGAATGTCATGCAGCTGCGTCTCCGGCCCGCCCAGGACGAAAAGCCCATTTTCTGTCATGATTTTTTGTCACAGAAGTAGGAGCCCACCACATCTATGATGATACCGGGTTTTGTCACAATTATCGTCATAGAAGTGTTATATGTATGACAGAAAAAAAATTCGTTCGGCCCAAAATGTCACGGATGTGTCTTTTTTATGTAGTGTCAGGTGGCTGGCATAGTCATTTGAGTGAGGGGTCGGGGCGTTCTCGTCGCAGATGTAACCCAGGGCAGCGTTGGCCTTGTTCCGGGGGTCTTGAAGCATAGGAGCATGCTCGCGCTCTAGCGTCCGGCGCTGGAGCACTTCCTCCCTGTTTTGCCGTGCGACGGCCTCGACATCATCAACCTGGTTCCGGAGAGAAAGCAGCTCGGCACGGGCGGAGGCCAAATCCACATGCGCCGTACCCAGGGCGACGGTCGTGGCCTCTGCGCGCCTCTCGGCCTCATCCAACCTGGGCCTGAGGGCGGCGGCCCTGCTCGCATCCTCCACACCCGCGAGCCTCATCTTCAAGTCGTACCTACCATCCAGGTCTGCGCGAACCTCGGCCACCCGGCGATTGATCTCCTCCTTGACTCCGGCCTCACGGGCCCCGATGGCATCTTCTGCTTGAGCAACTTGACGCTCCCTCGTCTCCAGTTGCTCGAGCTCGAGGCTGCGCTCCACGGCTTCCAAGGCCAGCGTCTCCTCGCGCTTTTAGACCTCCTCTTCCTCCGTGGGCGTCCCCCTCAGTGATGCAAGAGCGGCCCCGCGCGCCTCCACCTGCTGCTCAAGGGACGCGCTCCAGGCCTGGAGCCCCCATGCACGCTCTTCCACAGCCTCGCAACGGCGATCGGCCTTGTGAGCCTCTTCCAAGGCTCGCGAGCGGGCTTCATGGGCGATCTTGAGGGATGCCTCGGCCTTCGCATTCTCGAGGTCGCGCTGATAGCGACCGAGGTTGATGGCCACCCTCAGCTTGCGCCGCTCCTCCACCAGCCGGAGACCTTCATCCTCAAGACGCGAATCGACACCAGCGAGCTCTTCACCGAGGCGGCTCATCGCGCCCATCGCCTCCTAGAAAAGCTCATGACAAACTACGCTCCACCCACGCTCGAGCTCGAACGCTCGACCAGCCTCGTCCTCTACCTCGGGGGCAGCGGGCGGAGCATCAAGTGGCGCGCCACCTCCCGGCGGGGGGCTGGGGGCTGGCGCCGCGCCAGACGTCAACCCGTCCTCGCGAGGAGCCCAAGCTGATCGGGGCTTGCCGCTTGAAGAGGAACTGAAGATCGAGGTCAGCCAGCGGCTGTTCATGAGGAAAGGAGGAGTCTTGGGCACACTCGCCGAGCTCCACACAAGACCGTGGGGGAGGGGCGGCCAAACCGCGGACTCAGCACGCCACGAAGGCGAGGACGCTCCCCCAACCGACCCTGCTCCAGGGGCGGCAGGCAGGCCAGGAACGCTCAAGGCTGATGGGGGAATTGATGAAGGAGGAGGCCGCCTCTCGGAAGACACAACAGCTTCAGCGGAAGGGGCCCTGGAGGATAGACGTCAGGATGAGAAGACCACACGCAAGAAGCCACGGCAATAAGATACTTACGCGTCAATGGCGATGTACTTCCGTCGCTTCAATGGCCCGAAGATATTGCTGCCGCTGGGGGATCCCTTCCTCTTGCGGAGCTCCTCGAAGTCCACACAAAGACGACCAAAGCGCTGGACGTGACGGCCGGTGTGTGGCGGAGCCGAAGAAGAACCAAGAGGGATGGCTTCAGGGGAGCCCGATCGTGGCGAACAGCCCAGCTCCCTCTCACTGCAACCTCCCGAGGCTCCTGGAGCCTCAGCCTCGGGAGCCGCATGCCGCGTCTCCTCAGCAACCAACGCCTCAGGAGGGGAGTCGCAGGCCCCCGAGGACGACGCCCCCGGATCACCGCTCGTCATGTGTTCCACGACACTTGAGCCGCCGGCCCCCGTCGGAGCTCGCCCCCCCCCCCCCCCGGCGGGAAGGAGGGGGACCATGATGACGGGGTTCTCGCGGGGCCCCATCAAGCCGATTGGGCGCAGCCCCCACTCATCAAAGGAAGGCATGCTCGCGGCAAATGTGACTTTGTTCTCGCAGCGGTACAACAGGGAGCTGTTCCTGGGCATCTCATCCGGCAGAGGGACGCCTGATAGGACCGTGAGCACTGTTTGCCACGCCGCAAGAGGAAGCCCCTCCTGATATGTCCATTTTGCATCATGCTTTTATATCGATATTTATTGCATTATGGGCTGTTATTACACATTATGTCACAATACTTATGCCTATTCTCTCTTATTTTACAAGGTTTACATAAAGAGGAAGAATGCCGGTGATACGTCTCTGTCGTATCTATAATTTTTGATTGTTCCATGCCAATATTATTCAACTTCCATATACTTTTTGGCAACTTTTTATACTATTTTTGGGACTAACATATTGATCCAGTGCCCAGTGCCAGTTCCTGTCTGTTGCATGTTTTTGGTTTCACAGAATGTCCATATCAAACGGAGTCCAAATGGGATAAAAACGGACGGAGCTTATTTTTGGAAAATATGGAAAATTCGGAAGGAAAATCAATGCGAACCAGTGCCCGAGGTGGTCACGGGGCAGGGGGGCGCCCCCCCTTAGGGCGCGCCCCCTACCCTCGTGAGCCCACCGTAAGGCGGTTGACGCTCTTCTTTTGCCGCAAGAAAGCTAATATTCGGAAAAAAATCACGGCGAAGGTTTCAGGCCAATCGGAGTTACGGATCTCCATATATATACGAAACGGTGAAACAGAGCCAGAACAGAACGCAGAAACAGAGAGAGACAGAGAGACAGATCCAATCTCGGAGGGGCTCTCACCCCTCCCATGCCATGGAGGCCAAGGACCAGAGGGGAAACCCTTCTCCCATCTAGGGAGGAGGTCAAGGAAGAAGAAGCCAAAGGGGCCCCCTCTCCCCTTCTCTTTCGGTGGCGCGGGAACGCTGTCGTGGCCATCATCATCATCATCGCGATCTACACCAACACCTCCGCCATCTTCACCAACATCTCCATCACCTTCCCCCTCTATCTACAGCGGTCCCCTCTCCCGCAACCCGCTGTACCCTCTACTTGAACATGGTGCTTTATGCTTCATATTATTATCCAATGATGTGTTGCCATCCTATGATGTCTGAGTAGATTTTCGTTGTCCTATCAGTGGTTGATGAATTGCTATGATTGATTTAATTTGCTATGATTGATTACTTATCGAAAGAGGCTACAATTGATCCCCTATACTTGTGGGTTATCAAAACCTTTTTCTGGCGCCGTTGCCGGGAGCAATAGCGTGGGGTGAATATTCTCGTGTGTGCTTGTTTGCTTTATCACTAAGTAATTTTTATTTGCTGTTCTTAGTTGTTCTCTATCTTTAGTTATGGATATGGAACACGAAATACCAAAAAAATTAGGTGTACTTGCTGCTCATGGAGATGGGGAACCTCCTAAAACCCTCGATGCTAGTTATGTGAAAGATATTATGTACTACTTTAATAATCCTGAGAAAACCCCATTCAACTATGTATTGGGAGTAACGTTGGATCAACGTGAATACTTTAGGGATTATCGCTTGACACAAAAAGGGAAACTATTATGGGATCAAATTCATATATTGAAGTGGTATGCTAGGCAACTATGCGTGGAATATGATTATACTTGTTGCTCTAGGATGAATTCTCCACATCTTCCCTTTTCATGCAAATTTAATGAAAATAAAACCTTAGCTTCTTATGCTAATGGTATCTATGATTACTGTGATGTGGAACAAACAGAAGAATTTGTTGCTTTTATGGGTGCTTATGAAATTGAATCTATGTGTAAAGAGTTTGAAGATTTTGATGATGCTGTTTATAGATCTGAAAGTTTAGCTATCCTCAAGTATTGCTATGATAATTATGAATACAATTACGTAATTAATGCATTTATTGAGAAAGTCTCCGCTGTCCAAGAAGAGACTAATATTTTGCAGGAATCTATGGAAGAAGAAGTTGATGAAGCTATGAGCTCATTGGATGAAAAAGATGAGGAGGAGAGCGAAGAACAAAAGGAGGAAGAGCGGATTGATCACCCGTGCCCACCTTCTAATGAGAGTAACTCTTCAACTCATACATTGTTTAATTCCCCTTCGTGCTTACCGAAGGATGATTGCTATGATGACTGTTATGATCCCTTTGATTCTTTTGAAATATCCCTTTTTGATGATGCTTGCTATGCTTGTGGCCAAGATGCCAATATGAATTATGCTTATGGAGATGAACTTGCTATAGTTCCTTATGTTAAACATGAAATTATTGCTATTGCACCCACACATGATAGTCCTATTATCTTTTTGAATTCTCCAAACTACACTATATCGGAGAAGTTTGCCCTTATTAAGGATTATATTGATGGATTGCCTCTTACTACCACACATGATGATTTTAATAGATATAATATGCATGTGCTTGCTGCTCCTACTTGCAATTATTATTAGAGAGGAACTATATCTCCACCTCTCTATGTTTCCCACATGACAAAATGGCAAGAAACTGTTTATACTATGCGTTGGCCTTTACTAGGTGCGCATGAATTGTTCTTTTATGACATGCCGATGCATAGGAAGAGAGTTAGACTTCGTCATTACATGATATATGTTAATTTGTGCTCACTACTAAATTACAAATCGTTGCTAATTAAAATTGGCTTTGATATACCTTGGGATCCGGGTGGATTCACTACTTGAGCACTATATGCCTAGCTTAATGGCTTTAAAGAAAGCGCTGCCAGGGAGACAACCCAGAAGTTTTAGAGAGTCATTTATTTCTATTGAGTGCTTTCATATAGTTTAGAAACAACAAAAATAAAGAGGTGAACCCAAAACTTTTTCAAAAAGAAAAGCGAAAGTGAGAAAGACGAGCATTGTTGAAGTGGGAGCTAGCCTTGAACTTTGTTCATGCTCACAGAAACTTTGTGAATCTTGATTACAGAAACTTTTCAACAAAAATAATTATCCCCTTGTACAATTCCATTGTATTATAAAAATAATTTACCAAGGTTTGCCTTTAGGATGGTTACAATGCTTGTTGGTTTGTGTGGTGCAGGACAGAAACTTTGGCTGTAGTGCATGATTTTTAATTTTTTTTTACTGGAACGTCAAATGGTTCTGATTCTTTTTGCACTGTCTTGTTGTACAATTTTTTTATTTTTCCTAGTTTGGCCAGAATTTTTCAACTATCAGAAGTATGGTGAATGTTCAGATTGCTACACACTGTTCTTCTTTAGACAGATTCTGTTTTTGATGCATAGTTTGCTTGTTTTGATGAAACTATCAATTCATATCAGTGGATTAAGCCATGAAAAATTTATATTACAGTAGACACAATGCAAAAACAAAATATGAATTGGTTTGCAACAGTACTTAGAGTAGTGATTTGCTTTATTATACTAACGGATCTTACCGAGTTTTCTGTTGAAGTTTTGTGTGGATGAAGTGTTCGATGAGTGAGAAGGTCTCGATGTGAGAAGAAGGAAGAGAGGCAAGAGCTCAAGCTTGGGGATGCCCGAGGCACCCCAAGTAAATATTCAAGGAGACTCAAGCGTCTAAGCTTGGGGATGCTGGGGAGGCATCCCCTCTTTCTTCAACAAATATCGGTATGTTTTCAGATTCGTTTCGTTCATGCGATATGTGCAAGTCTTGGAGCATCTTTTGCATTTCGGTTTTTCTTTTTCTTTTTATGCACCATGCTGGTATGAGATAGTCCTTGGTTGATTTATAGAATGCTCTTCGCACTTCACTTATATTTTTTGAGTATGGCTTTATAGAATGCTTCATGTGCTTCACTTATATCATTTGAAGTTTGGATTGCATGTTTCTCTTTACTTAGACAACCGCCATTTGCAGAATGCTCTTTTGCTTCACTTATATTTGTTAGAGCACGGACATA
Organism: Triticum urartu; assembly: GCF_003073215.2. Taxonomy (NCBI): domain Eukaryota; kingdom Viridiplantae; phylum Streptophyta; class Magnoliopsida; order Poales; family Poaceae; genus Triticum; species Triticum urartu. The sequence goes on from NC_053024.1 coordinate 389,099,865, forward strand.
TCTTTTGTAGAAAGAATTAAACTCTCTTGCTTCACTTATATCTATTTAGAGAGATGACAGGAGCTGGTCATTCACATGGTTAGTCATAAAATCCTACATAAACTTGTAGATCACTGAATATGATATGTTTGATTCCTTGCAATAGTTTTGCGATATAAAAATGGTGATACTGGAGTCGTGCTAGTTGAGTAATTGTGAAATTGAGAAATACTTGTGTTGAGGTTTGCAAGTCCCGTAGCATGGACGTATGGTGAACCGTTATGTAACGAAGTCGGAGCATGAGGTGTTTATTGATTGTCTTCCTTATGAGTGGCGGTCGGGGACGAGCGATGGTCTTTTTCCTACCAATCTATCACCCTAGGAGCATGCGCGTAGTACTTTGTTTCGATGACTAATAGATTTTTGCAATAAGTATGTGAGTTCTTTATGACTAATGTTGAGTCCATGGATTATACGCACTCTCACCCTTCCATCATTGCTAGCTTCTTCGGTAGCGTGCATTGCCCTTTCTCACCTCGAGAGTTGGTGCAAACTTTGCTAGTGCATCCAAACCCCGTGATACGATACGCTCTGTCACACATAAACCTCCTTATATCTTCCTCAAAACAGCCACCATACCTTCCATAGCCATTCCGAGATATATTGCCATGCAACTTCCATCATCATCATATACATGACTTGAGCATCATTGTCATATTGCTTTGCATGATCGTATGATAGCTAGCATGATGTTTTCATGGCTTGTCCGTTTTTTGATGTCATTGCTAAGCTAGATCATTGCACATCCCAGTACACCGCCGGAGGCATCCATATAGAGTCATATCTTTGTTCTAGACATTGAGTTGTAATACTGAGTTGTAAGTAAATAAAAGTGTGATGATCATCATTATTAGAGCATTGCCCCAGTGAGGAAAGGATGATGGAGACTATGATTCCCCCATAAGTCGGGATGAGACTCCGGACTTTACAAAAAAAATAAAAGAGGACAAAGAAGCCCAAATAAAAAAAGAGGCCAAAGAAGCCCACCAAAAAATAAAATAAAAAAATAAAAAAATGAGAGAAAAAGAGAGAAGGGGCAGTGCTACTATCCTTTTTCCACACTTGTGCTTCAAAGTAGCACCATGTTCATCATATAGAGAGTCTCTTGACTTATCACTTTCATATAATAGTGAGAATTTTCATTATAGAACTTGGCTTGTATATTCCAACGATGGGCTTCCTCAAATGCCCTAGGTCTTCATGAGCAAGCAAGTTGGATGCACACCCACTTAGTTTCGGTTTGAGCTTTCATATACTTATAGCTCTAGTGCATCCGTTGCATGGCAATCCCTACTCCTCACATTGATATCTATTAATGGGCATCTCCATAGCCCGTTGATACGCCTAGTTGATGTGAGACTTTCTCCTTTTTTGTCTTCTCCACATAACCCCCACCATCATATTCTATTCCACCTATAGTGCTATGTCCATGGCTCACGCTCATGTATTGCGTGAAAGTTGAAAAGGTTTGAGAAACGTCAAAGTATGGAACAATTGCTTGGCTTGTCATCGGGGTTGTGCATGATGTGAATGCTTTGTGTGGTGAATATGGAGCATAGCCAGACTATATGATTTTGTAGGGATGAGCTTTCTTTGGCTATGTTATTTCAATAAGACATAATTGCTTGGTTGGTATGCTTGAAATATTATTGTCTTTATGTCAAAGGATAGATTATTGCTTTGAATCACTCGTGTCTTAATATTCATGCCATGATTAGACATATGATCAAGATTATGCTAGGTAGCATTCCACATCAAAAATTATCTTTTTTATCATTTACCTACTCAAGGACGAGCGGGAATTAAGCTTGGGGATGCTGATACGTCTCCGTCGTATCTATAATTTTTGATTGTTCCATGCCAATATTATTCAACTTCCATATACTTTTTGGGAACTTTTTATACTATTTTTGGGACTAACATATTGATCCAGTGCCCAGTGCCAGTTCATGTCTGTTGCATGTTTTTGGTTTCGTGGAATATCCATATCAAACGGAGTCCAAACGGGATAAAAACGGACGGAGCTTATTTTTTGAAAATATGGAAAATTCGGAAGGAAAATCAACACGAACCAGTGCCCGAGGTGGTCACCAGGCAGGGGGCACCCCCCTTAGGGCGCGCCCCCTACCCTCGTGAGCCCACCGTAAGGCAGTTGACGCTCTTCTTTTGCCGCAAGAAAGCTAATATTCGGAAAAAAATCACGGCGAAGGTTTCAGGCCAATTGGAGTTACGGATCTCCATATATATATATATATATATATATATATATATATATATGAAACGGTGAAATAGAGATGGAACAGAACGCAGAAACAGAGAGAGACAGAGAGACAGATCCAATCTTGGAGGGGCTCTCGCCCCTCCCATGCCATGGAGGCCAAGGACCAGAGGGGAAACCCTTCTCCCATCTATGGAGGACGTCAAGGAAGAAGAAGATGAAGGGGCCCCCTCTCCCCTTCTCTTCCGGTGGCGCCGGAACGCTGCCGTGGCCATCATCATCATCACCGCGATCTACACCAACACCCCCGCCATCTTCACCAACATCTCCATCACCTTCCCCCCTCTATCTACAGCGGTCCACTCTCCCGCAACCCGCTGTACCCTCTACTTGAACATGGTGCTTTATGCTTCATATTATTATCCAATGATGTGTTGCCATCCTATGATGTCTGAGTAGATTTTCGTTGTCCTATCGGTGGTTGATGACTTGCTATGATTGATTTAATTTGCTTGTGGTTATGTTGCTGTCCTTTGGTGCCCATCATATGATTGCGCGCGTGGATCACACCCTAGGGTTAGTTGTATGTTGATAGGACTATGTATTGGAGGGCAAGAGTGACAGAAGCTTCAACCTAGCATAGAAATTGATGCATACGGGATTGAAGGGGGACCAATATATCTTAATGCTATGGTTGGGTTTTACCTTAATGAACATTAGTAGTTGCGGATGCTTGCTAATAGTTCCAATCATAAGTGCATAGAATTCCAAGCAGGGACGACATGCTAGCAGTGGCCTCTCCCACAAAATACTTGCTATCGATCTAGTAAAGTAGTCAATTGCTTAGGTGTAATTTCACAACTCCTACCACCACTTTTCCACACTCGCTGTATTTTCTTTATTGTGTCTTTACTTAAACAGCCACTACTTTTTATTTACGTACTCTTTATTACCATGCAAACCTATCCAACAACACCTACAAAGTACTTCTAGTTTCATACTTGTTCTAGGTAAAGCGAACGTCAAGCGTGCGTAGAGTTGTATCGGTGGTCGATAGAACTTGAGGGAATATTTGTTCTACCTTTAGCTCCTCGTTGGGTTCGACACTCTTACTTATCGAAAGAGGCCACAATTGATCCCCTATACTTGTGGGTTATCAGCCGGCAGCTGGGATTCTGGGCTGGAACAGGAGCAAATATTAGAGACCTATTCTGCACAGCTCCAAAAGTCCTGAAACTTCATGGAAGACGTTTTCAGAATATATAATAAATATTGAGCGCAAGAAGTTCACCAGGGGGCCACACCCTGCCCATGAGGGTGGGGGCGCGCCCTACCCCCCTGGGCGCGCCCCCCTACCTCGTGGGCTCCCTGGTGGCCCTTCGGTGGCCATCTTCTGCTATATGAAGTCTTTCGATGGGAAAAAAATCATAAGCCATCTTCTCGGACGAAACTCCGCCGCCACGAGGCAGAGCTTGGCGGAACCAATCTAGGGCTCTGGCGGAGCTGTTCTGCCAGGGAAACTTCCCTCCAGGAGGGGGAAATCATCGCCATCGTAATCACCAACGCTCCTCTCATCGGGAGAGGGCAATCTGCATCAGCATCTTCATCAGCACCATCTCCTCTCAAAACCCTAGTTCATCTCTTGTATCCAATTCTTGTCTCCAAGTCCGGGATTGGTACTAGTAGTTTGCTAGTAGTGTTAATTACTCCTTGTAGTTGATGCTATTTGGTTTATTTGGTGGAAGATCATATGTTCAGATCCTATATGCATATTAATACCCCTCTGATTATGAACATGAATATGCTTTGTGAGTAGTTACGTTTGTTCCTGAGGACATGGGAGAAGTCTTGCTATTAGTAGTCATGTGAATTTGGTATTCGTTCGATATTTTGATGAGATGTATGTTGTCTCTCCTCTAGTGGTGTTATGTGAACGTCGACTACATAACACTTCACCATTGTTTGGGCCTGGAGGAAGGCATTGGGAAGTAATACATAGATGATGTGTTGCTAGAGTGACAGAAGCTTAAACCCTAGTTTATGCGTTGCTTCGTAAGGGGCTGATTTGGATCCATATGTTTCATGCTATGGTTAGGTTTACCTTAATACTTTTGTTGTATTTGCAGATGCTTGCAATAGAGGTTAACCATAAGTTGGATGCTTGTCCAAGTAAGGACAGTACCCAAGAACCGGTCCACCCACATACCAAATTATCAAAGTACCGAATGCAAATCATATGAACATGATGAAAACTAGCTTCACGATATTCCCATGTGTCCTCGGGAGCGTTTTTCTCTATATAAGAGTTCGTCCAGGCTTGTCCTTTGCTACAAAAAGGATTGGGCCACCTTGCTGCACTTTATTTACTTTTGTTACTTGTTGCTCGCTACAAATTATCGTATCACAAAACTATCTGTTACCACTAGTTTCAGTACTTGCAGAGAATACCTTGCTGGAAACCGCTTATCATTTCCTTCTGCTCCTCGTTGGGTTCGACGCTCTTACTTATCGAAAGGACTACGATAGATCCCCTATACTTGTGGGTCATCAAGACTCTTTTCTGGTGCCGTTGCCGGGGAGTGAAGCGCCTTTGGTAGGTGGAATTTGGTAAGGAAAAATTTATATAGTGTGCTGAAATTTTCTGTCACTTGTTACTATGGAAAGTAATCCTCTGAGGGGCTTGTTTGGGATATCTTCACCCCGACCAGTAGGGCAAAGAGTTACTCCTCAACCTACTGAAAATGAACATGTCTGCTTTGAAATTCCTTCGGGTATGATAGAAAAACTACTAGATAATCCTTTTGCAGGAGACGGAACAATGCATCCTGATGAATACCTAATATATGTGGATGAAGTTTGTGGATTATTTCAGCTTGCAGGTGTACCCGGAGATGTTGTTAAGAATAAGGTCTTCCCTTTATCTTTCAAGGGAGATGCATCGACATGGTATAGGCTATGTGATGATACGGGGTCATGGAACTACAAACAATTGAAATTGGAATTTCATCAGAAGTTTTATCCTATGCATCTTGTTCATCGTGATCGCAATTATATATATAATTTTTGGCCTCGCGATGGAGAAAGCATCGCTCAAGCTTGGGGGAGGCTTAAATAAATGTTATATTCATGCCCCAATCATGAGCTCTCAAGAGAGATGATTATTCAAAATTTATATGCTCGGCTTTCTGACAACAAGCGCACCATGCTCGATACTTCTTGTGCTGGCTCTTTTATGAAGAAGACTATTGAATTTAAATGGGATTTATTGGAAAGAATTAAACGCAACTCTAAAGATTGGGACCTCGATGAAGGTAAGGAGTCAGGTATGACACCTAAATTTGATTGTGTTAAATCTTTTATGGATACCGATGTTTTTCGTAAATTTAGCACTAAATATGGACTTGACTCTGAGATAGTAACTTCTTTCTATGAATCTTTTGCTACTTATGTTGATCTCCCCAAGGAGAAGTGGTTTAAATATCATCCTCCCATAGAACTAAAAGTAGCTGCACCTATTAAAGTTGAAGAAAATACTATCACTTATAATGATCCTATTGTTCCTACTTTCTTATGTTGAGAAACCACCTTTCCCTGATAGGATAAAGGATCATGCTAAAGCTTCAACTGTGGTACGTAAAAGCAATATTAAAACTTATACACCATCTGAGCAAATTAAAGTTGAACCTGATATTGCTATTGTTAAAGATCTCTTGGCTGATAATATTGATGGGCATGTTATTTATTTCTGTGATGAAACTGCTAGAATTGCTAAACCTTGTTCTAAAGATAACCTAGACCCGTGGTAGGCATGCCTGTTATTTCTGTTAAAATAGGAGATCATTGTTATCATGGTTTATGTGATATGGGTGCCAGTGTTAGTGCAATACCTATTAGCCTATATAGAGAAATTATGCATGATATTGCACCTGTTGAGTTAGAAGATATTGATGTCACAATTAAACTTGCCAATAGAGATACTATTTCACCAATGGGAATTGTTAGAGATGTTGAAGTCTTGTGTGGGAAAACTAAATATCCTGCTGATTTTCTTGTTCTTGGTTCCCCACAAGATAGCTTTTGTCCGATTATATTTGGTAGACCCTTCTTAAACACTGTTAATGCTAAGATAGATTGCAAAAAGGATGTTGTTACTATCGGTTTAGATGATATGTCTCATGAATTTAATTTCTCTAAATTTAGTAGACAACACCGTGAAGAAGAATTAGCTAGTAAGGATGAAATTATTGGTCTTGCTTCTATTGTCGTACCTCCTAGTGATCCTTTAGAACAATATTTTCTAGACCATGAAAATGATATGTTTATGAATGAAAGAAGGGAAATAGATGAAGTATTCTTTAAACAGGAACCTATTCTGAAACACAATTTGCCTGTTGAAATCCTAGGGGATCCTCCTCCACCCAAGGGTGATCCCGTGTTTGAGCTTAAACCGTTGCCTGATACTCTTAAATATGCATATCTTGATGAGAAAAAGATATATCTTGTTATTATTAGTGCTAACCTTTCAGAGCATGAAGAAGAGAGATTATTGAAAACTCTGAAAAAGCACCGTGCTTCTAGTGGATATACGCTTGATGATCTTAAGGGCATTAGTCCCACTCTATGTCAACATAAAATAAATTTGGAAGAAGATGCTAAACCAGTTCGTGATCATCAACGGCGGCTGAATCCTAAAATGAAAGAAGTGGTAAGAAAGGAAATACTAAAGCTCCTTGAGGCAGGTATAATCTATCCTGTTGCTGATAGTCAGTGGGTAAGTCCTGTCCATTGTGTCCCTAAGGAGGGAGGTATTACTGTCGTTCCTAATGATAAAGATGAATTGATTCCTCAAAGAATTATTACAGGTTATAGGATGGTAATTGATTTCCGCAAATTAAATAAGGCCACTAAAAAGGATCATTACCCTTTAACTTTTATTGATCAAATGCTAGAAAGATTATCCAAACATACACATTTTTGCTTTCTAGATGGTTATTCTGGTTTCTCTCAAATACCCGTGTCAGCCAAAGATCAATCAAAGACTACTTTTACTTGCCCTTTTGGTACTTTTGCTTATAGACGTATGCCTTTTGGTTTACGTAATGAACCTCCTACCTTTAAAAGATGCATGATGGCTATATTCTCTGACTTTTGTGAAAACATTTGTGAGGTTTTCATCGACGATTTCTCCATCTATGGATCTTCTTTTGATGATTGCTTGAGCAACCTTGATCGAGTTTTGCAGAGATGTGAAGAAACTAATCTTGTCTTGAATTGGGAAAAGTGCCACTTTATGGTTAATGAAGGTATTGTCTTGGGGCACAAAGTTTCTGAAAGAGGTATTGAGGTTGATAAAGCCAAGGTTGATGCTATTGAGAAGATGCCATGTCCCAAAGACATCAAAGGTATAAGAAGTTTCCTTGGTCATGCCGGATTTTATAGGAGGTTCATTAAGGACTTCTCAAAAATTTCTCGGCCTCTGACTAATTTATTACAAAAAGATATACCATTTGTCTTTGATGATGATTGTGTAGAAGCATTTGAAATACTTAAGAAAGCATTGATCTCTGCACCTATTTGTTCAACCACCTGATTGGAATTTACCCTTTGAAATTGTGTGTGATGCTAGTGATTATGTTGTAGGTGCTGTTCTAGGGAAAAGAGTTGATAAGAAATTAAACGTTATTCAATATGCTAGTAAAACCCTAGATAGTGCTCAAAGAAATTATGCTACTACTAAAAAAGAATTCTTGGCAGTTGTATTTGCTTGTGATAAGTTCAGACCTTATATTGTTGATTCTAAAGTAACTATTCACACTGATCATGCTGCTATTAAATATCCTATGGAAAAGAAAGATGCTAAACCTAGACTTATTAGATAGGTTCTCTTGCTACAAGAATTTGACTTACATATTGTTGATAGAAAGGGAGCTGAGAACCCCGTTGCAGACAACTTGTCTAGGTTAGAAAATGTGCTTGATGACCCACTACCTATTGATGATAGCTTTCCTGATGAGCAATTAAATGTCATAAATGCTTCTCATACTGCTCCATGGTATGCTAATTATGCTAATTACATTGTTGCTAAGTTCATACCACCTAGTTTCACATACCATCAAAAGAAAAAGTTCTTCTATGATTTGAGGCATTACTTTTGGGATGACCCACATATTTATAAAGAAGGAGTAGATGGTGTTATTAGATGTTGTGTACCTGAGCATGAACATGAACATATCCTATGCAAGTGTCACTCCGAAGCTTATGGAGGACACCATGCTGGAGATAGAACTGCACATAAGGTATTGCAATCCGGTTTTTATTGGCCTACTCTCTTCAAGGATGCCCGTAAGTTTGTCTTATCTTGTGATGAATGTCAAAGAATTGGTAATATTAGTAGACGTCAAGAAATGCCTATGAACTATTCACTCGTTATTGAACCATTTAATGTTTGGGACTTTGACTATATGGGACCTTTTCCTACCTCTAATGGATATACACATATTTTAGTTGTTGTTGATTACGTTACTAAGTGGGTAGAAGCTATTCCAACTAGTAGTGTTGATCATAACACCTCTATTAAAATGCTTAAAGAAGTTATTTTTCCAAGATTTGGAGTCCCTGGATATTTAATGACTGATGGTGGTTCACATTTTATTCATGGTGCTTTCCGTAAAATGCTTGCTAAGTATGATGTTAATCATAGAATTGCATCCCCTTATCACCCACAGTCTAGTGGTCAAGTAGAATTGAGCAATAGAGAACTCAAATTAATTTTGCAAAAGACTGTCAATAGGTATAGAAAGAGTTGGTCCAAGAAACTTGATGATGCATTATGGGCCTATAGAACTGCATATAAAAATCCTATGGGTATGTCTCCGTATAAAATGGTCTATGGAAAAGCATGTCACTTACCTCTCGAACTAGAACACAAGGCATATTGGGCTATTAAAGAGCTCAATTATGATTTTAAACTTGCCGATGAGAAGAGGTTATTTGATATTAGCTCACTCGATGAATGGAGAACCCAAGCCTACGAAAATGCCAAGTTGTTTAAAGAAAAAGTTAAAAGATGGCATGATAAAAGGATACAAAAGCGGGAGTTTAATGTAGGTGATTATGTATTGCTATACAACTCTCATTTAAGATTTTTTGCTGGAAAACTTCTCTCTAAATGGGAAGGTCCTTACGTTATCGAGGAGGTCTATCGTTCCGATGCCATAAAAATCAACAACTTCGAAGGCACAAATCCGAAGGTGGTGAACGGTCAAAGAATCAAACATGATATCTCAGGTAATCCCATAAATGTTGAAACCAATGTTATTGAAACCGTAACCCTAGAGGAATACATAAGGGACACTTTCCAGAACATTTCAGACTCCGAAAAGGAATAGGTATGTGGTACGGTAAGTAAACCGACTCCAAAACAGTTTTTAAGGCAATATTTCTCCGTTTTGGAATATTTAGAAAAATAGAAAAATAAGAAGCAGTCCAGGAAAGACACGAGGCCTCCACGAGGGTGGAGGGCGCGCCCTACCCCCTGGGTGCGCCCCCCTACCTCGTGGGCACCTCGTGCGCTTTCCGGACTCCGTTTTCTTACACGATACATATTTTGGCCGGTAAAAATTCATTATATAATCTCCCGGGGGTTTTGACTCCTGTATTACGCAAATATCTCTTGTCTTTGTTTCGAGCTGTTTTCTGTCAGGGTTGTCAAGGCCAGGCACTATGTCGTCTCCCTCCTCCTCCAACCATGAGGGCAACGATGCTTGGCTAATGAAGATAGAGCTGAAGAGGGAAGAACCCATGGAGATCAACAAGGATGAAGGGATCAAGAAAGCCACAGAGGACCAAGCTCCGGCAACAGAAGACATCCTTCAACTTGATCACAATCTTCTTACCCCAACTGAGATCGAAGCTTTCAAGATGATTGAGCTAGCTCGTATACAAAATAAGTATCTCACACGTGAAAATATTTTGTTGAAGCAGAATATCATCGCACTCAAAGGCATTATCCGCAAGTTAGAAGACCTCCTACGCTCGATATGCAGCTATCCAGCATCAACAACTCCACCTTCTTCACCAACAAAGAAGAATTGAGCATCTGGTATGGGCACTCCCCTTGGCAACTGCCAAGCTTGGGGGAGTGCCCCAGTATCGTATCACCATCACTTTTATCTTTACTGTTTTTCTTAGTTTGATCCTTTTGGTAATATCTTGATCTAGTAGAATAAAGTTTTAGTTTGATCTAGTTGTGAGTTTTGCTTTATGATCCTTCTATGTAATCGAGTCTGTGAGCTATATATAACAAAGATTAGTGTTGAGTCAAGGGCTTGATTATTTTGCCATGATCTTAAGTGAATAAAAGAAAAGAGAAATAAATAAAAAAGGAAACAAAGAGATCATATGGATCTTATGGAGAGTAATGAGCTCACATAGAAAAGTATGATGAATAAAAGTTGTTAAGAGTTGACAAACATAGTTTTAGTCATCGTTGCAACTAATAGGAAGTAATAAAGAAAGAGAGGTCTTCACATATAAATATACTATCTTGGACATCTTTTATGATTGTGAGCACTCATTAAAATATGACATGCTAAAGAGTTGACGTTGGACAAGGAAGACAACGTAATGGGTTATGTTTTCTTACATCTGAGATAAATTATATTGTCATGGATCATCCAACATGGTTGAGCTTGCCTTTCCCCCTCATGCTAGCCAAATTCATCGCACCAAGTAGAGATACTACTTGTGCTTCCAAATACCCTTAAACCAGTTTGGCCATAAGAGTCCACCATACCTACCTATGGATTGAGTAAGATCCTCCAAGTAAGTTTTCATCGGTGCAAGCAATAAAAAGTTGCTCTCTAAATATGTATGACTTATTAGTGTGGGAGAAAATAAGCTTTATACGATCGTGTGATATGGAAGAAATAAAAGCGACAGACTGCATAATAAAGGTCCATATCACAAGTGGAAATATAAAGTGACGTCCTTTCGCATTAAGATTTTGTGCATCCAACCATAAAAGCGCATGACAACCTATGCTTCCCTCTATGAAGGGCTTGTCTTTTACTTTTATCTCCTACCTTGCATAAGAGTCATGGTGATCTTCACCCTTCCTTTTCACATTTTATCCTTTGGCAAGCACGGTATGTTGGTAAGATCCTGGTATATATGGCTAATCGGATATGAGTTTTCATGAACTATTACTGTTGACATTACCCTTGAGGTAAAACGTTGGGAGGCCAAACTATAAGCCCCTATCTTTCTCTGTGTCCGATTAAAACTCCATACCCATAAGTATTGCGTGAGTGTCAGCAATTGTGAAAGACTATATGATAGTTGAGTATGTGGACTTGCTGAAAAGCTCTTATATATAGACTATTTCCTATGTTATGAGAAATTGCAATTGCTCCAATGACTGAGATTATAGTTTGTTAGTTTTCAATGAAGTTTACGATTCATACTTGCAATTGTGATTGAATTATTACTCTAGCATAAGAAATCATATGACAAGAATTATATAAGTTTCTATTCTAAGAATGATCATGATGCCCTCATGTCCGTATTTTATCTTTATCGACACCTCTATCTCCAAACATGTGGACATATTTTTCAATTTCGGCTTTCGCTTGAGGACAAGCTAGGTCTAAGCTTGGGGGAGTTGATACATCCATTTTGCATGGCAGCTGGGATTCTGGGCTGGAAAAGGAGAAAATATTAGAGACCTATTCTGCACAGCTCCAAAAGTCCTGAAACTTCACGGAAGACGTTTTCAGAATATATAATAAATATTGAGTGCAAGAAGTTCACCAGAGGGGCCACACCCTGCCCACGAGGGTGGAGGGCGCGCCCTACCCCCGGGTGCGCCCCTACCTCGTGGGCCCCCTGGTGGCCCTCCGGTGGCCATATTCTGTTATATGAAGTCTTTCGACGGGAAACAAATCATAAGCCATCTTCTCGGATGAAACTCCGCCGCCATGAGGTGGAACCTTGGCGGAACCAATCTAGGGCTCTGGTGGAGCTGTTCTGCCGGGGAAACTTCCCTCCGAGAGGGGGAAATCATCGCCATCGTAATCACCAACGCTCCTCTCATCGGGAGAGGGTAATCTCCATCAACATCTTCATCAGCACCATCTCCTCTCAAAACCCTAGTTCATCTCTTGTATCCAATTCTTGTCTCCAAGTCCGGGATTGGTACTAGTAGGTTGCTAGTAGTGTTAATTACTCCTTGTAGTTGATGCTAGTTGTTTATTTGGTGGAACATCATATGTTCAGATCCTATATGCATATGAATACCCCTCTGATTATGAACATGAATATGCTTTGTGAGTAGTTACGTTTGTTCCTGAGGACATGGGAGAAGTCTTGCTACTAGTAGTCATGTGAATTTGGTATTCGTTCGATATTTTGATGAGATGTATGTTGTCTCTCCTCTAGTGGTGTTATGTGAACATCGACTACATAACACTTCACCATTGTTTGGGCCTAGAGGAATGCATTGGGAAGTAATAAGTAGATGATGGGTTGCTAGAGTGACAGAAGCTTAAACCCCTAGTTTATGCGTTGCTTCGTAAGGGGCTGATTTGGATCCATATGTTTCATGCTATGGTTAGGTTTACCTTAATACTTTTGTTGTAGTTGCGGATGCTTGCAATAGATGTTAATCATAAGTGGGATGCTTGTCCAAGTAAGGATAGTACCCAAGCACCGGTCCACCCACATACCAAATTATCAAAGTGCCGAACGCAAATCATATGAACGTGATGAAAACTAGCTTGACGATATTCCCATGTGTCCTCGGGAGAGCTTTTCTCTATATAAAAGTTTGTCCAAGCTTGTCCTTTGCTACAAAAAGGATTGGGCCACCTTGCTGCACTTTATTTACTTTTGTTACTTGTTGCTCGTTACAAATTATCCAATCACAAAACTATCTGTTACCACTTGTTTCAGTACTTGCAGAGAATACCTTGCTGGAAACCGCTTATCATTTCCTTCTGCTCCTCGTTGGGTTCAACACTCTTACTTATCGAAAGGACTACGATAGATCCCCTATACTTGTGGGTCATCACCTCCTCCTGAAACCTCATGTTGTCCTGGCTGCGGAGCAAGTCCCACATCGGGTGGGAGTGGCGCTGAAGTGGAGCAACTCGACGCCTGACGAACTCCCTCACCACCATGGGCGCAGTCATGCCGAGGTCCTTCAACCACCTCAGCCTAGCCCAGATGGGAGCAAGGCAGGGGCTCGTGAGCTTCTGATGACCCCAGCCAGAGTTTGGAATAGCAGGCCCCACCGGAGCTTGGAGCAGAGGGTTGAGCACGCCGGCGTCAACAAACACCCATTGTGTACGAAACTCACTCGTGGATGAAGGAAGCTCGAAGTAGATCCCCGCGCCTGCCGTCGCAGCCACGGCCTGGAAGCCCACGCACCCCGAGCTCTGCCGGGGATCGGTGAGATGCAACAAGAAGAAGCAGCGGAGGACTGCCACGGAAGGAGCGATGCCCACCATGGCCTCGCACAAGAAGGTGAAGACATCAAGAAGGGTCACAGATTGAGGGTCGAGATGGAGCATGTGGATCTGATAGTGCTCGAGCACCGCGTTGAAGAAGGCGGAGAAGGGAGGAATCAAGCCATCCTAGAGGGCCTCAATTAAGATCGGAACCTCAGTGACTGCCCGAGCCATGCGAGTGCGAGACGCGGGCCAAGCTGTCATCGCTCCCCACTCGTTGAAACTGGAGGCAAGCATGGGGCGCACCTTGTCCATGGGCTTGTCGTTGAGCACCCGGGGCCGGCCGAGCGCCGGCTCGAAGGATGGAGGCGCAGTTGGCGAGGACAAACGTTTCTTCCCCTTCTAGGCTTGTTTCGGCATCATGGCGGTGAAGCAGGCGGAGCGCAAGTCAGATTGGGGGGACGGAGCAAGGCCTCGAGGAAGCAGGGAGATTGGAAGAGCCAGGCGCGACGAAGGAAGAATAACTGTGTAAGAGGCGAGGGCCGCATAGCTAGCTGGATTCAAGGGCAGCGTGGGGAAGCGGAGACGCCCACGTCCAATCAACCGCCACGCGTCAACCGAGGCCGCAGGCTTTTGGGGCCCGCGGTGCTCCTTACTTGGCCCTTGGCTTCACCGCGAAGCCAAGCCCGAGCGCACCTTGGGCCCGGGGGCTACTGTCAGCATCCTGGGAACGGGGGTCCCCAGGCTTGCCTGCCTGCGGCCCGTGGCATGGCTAAGCCAGCAGGCCGTACGGCCGATCTTCATCAACGAGGCATCCAAGACCCTCGCGAGGGGCCAAGCCTTGTGAGGCGGACGACACAAGACTTCCACTGGAGTGGCCTAGTCGGGAAGGCTCACGAGGAGCGGAGATGTCAAGGCGAGGAAAACCTCACGAGGCTCTTGTGACGTGAGCCATGACGATCGACACCAGGCGGGCGCCAGCGCGCGCAGCTCCCTTGTTTCCTCTTTGGTGCTAAGGAGACCAGCGCAGGCGAGGAGCACCGAGGCATCAGGCAAAGGTTGCCATTTTGGTGCAACAAGACCAAGACCAGAAGGACGGCAAGACAGAGGTCATCATGGAGCCCAAGACGGCGTCACCACCAGAGCCTTTGGTAGGCGAAGACCACTTTTGTTAGGATGGCTTGTACTAGCTGTCCCCCTTCAAATTAGCCCGTCGTTGTTGGCTCCCTTCCTGCTCAATATTTGGGAAGAGGACCAGGGCCTATATAAGTAGAGTTAGCCAACACCAGAGAGGAGGGACGACGGGGAGATAGAGAGAGAGGGGGCGAGGATATCACCCCCCCCACACACACACACACAAGTTAGCCAAGCACGAGAACACCTCACCCTCAGGAGGCTGTTCTTCCCCTTGTATTGTTCATCATCAGCCCAAGAGGCAATCCACAACCACCACACTAGAGTAGGGTATTACACCACAACGGTGGCCTGAACCAGTATACATCTAGTGTCTTTCCGTGTTGCGAGTTCGTCGAGTTCGTCCGCGAGATCTTAGCGAGCAACGACGTAGAACAGTGGGAGGAAAAGACTTCGCGCGCACCCCAGTGTTCGAACCTTAAGGGTTTGCCGGAACCCCACATCCGACATGCATCTACTACTATTACTTCACACATCGACGACTATCCAGCATGCACCTAGAGTATTAAGTTCAAGAGAATAAAGTAACGCTTTAAGCAAGATGACATCATGTAGAGGGATAAACTCATGCAATATGAAATAAACCCCATCTTGTTATCCTCGATGGCAACAATACAATACGTGCCTTGCTGCCCCTACTTTCACTGGGAAAGGACACCGCAAGATTGAACCCAAAGCTAAGTACTTCTCCCATTGCAAGAAAGATCAATCTAGTAGGCCAAACCAAACTGATAATTCGAAGAGACTTGCAAAGATAACCAATCATACATAAAAGAATTCAGAGAAGATTCAAATATTGTTCATAGATAAACTTGATCATAAACCCACAATTCATCGGTCTCAACAAACACACCGCAAAAGAAGATTACATCGAATAGATCTCCGCAAGAGAGGGGGAGAACTTTGTATTGAGATCCAAAAAGAGAGAAGAAGCCATCTAGCTAATAACTATGGACCCGAAGGTCTGAACTAAACTACTCACACTTCATCGGAGAGGCTATGGTGTTGATGTAGAAGCCCTCCATGATCGATGCCCCCTACGACGGAGCTCCGAAAAAGGCCCCAAGATGGGATCTCACGGATACAGAAAGTTACGGTGGTGGAATTAGGGTTTTGGCTCCGTATCTGGTAGTTTGGGGGTACATAGGTATATATAGGAAGAAGAAGTATGTCGGTGGAGCAACGTGGGCCCCACGAGGGTGCAGGCCTGTGGCGGGGGGGGGGGGGGGGGGGGGGGGGGGGGGTAGGCGCGCCCCCTACCTCGTGCCCTCCTAGTTGATTTCTTGACGTAGGGTCCAAGTCCTCTGGATCATGTTTGTTCCGAAAATCACGTTCCCGAAGGTTTCATTCCGTTTGGACTCCGTTTGATATTCTTTTTCTGCGAAACTCTGAAATAGGCAAAAAACAACATTCTGGACTAGGCCTCCGGTTAATAGGTTAGTTCCAAAAATAATATAAAAGTGTATAATAAAGCCCAATAATGTCCAAAACAGGATGTAATATAGCATGGAACAATCAAAAATTATAGATATGTTGGAGACATATCAAGCATCCCCAAGCTTAATTCCTGCTCGTCCTCGAGTAGGTAAATGATAAAAACAGAATTTTTGACGTGGAATGCTACTTGGCATAAGTTCAGTGTAATTCTCTTAATTGTGGTATGAATATTCAGATCCGAAAGATTCAAGACAAAAGTTCAATATTGACATAGAAATAATAATACTTCAAGCATACTAACTAAGCAATTATGTCTCTTCAAAATAACATGGCCAAAGAAAGTTAACCCTACAAAATCATATAGTCTAGCTATGCTCCATCTTCACCACACAAAGTATTTAAATCATGCACAACCCTGATGACAAGCCAAGCAATTGTTTCATACTTTTGGTGTTCTCGAACTTTTTCAATCTTCACGCAATACATGAGCGTGAGCCATGGACATAGCACTATATGTGGGATAGAATGGTGGTTGTGGAGAAGACAAAAGGGAGAAGATAGTCTCACATCAACTAGGCGTATCAACGGGCTATGGAGATACCCATTAATAGATATCAATGTGAGTGAGTAGGGATTGCCATGCAACAGATGCACTAGAGCTATAAGTATATGAAATCTCAACAAAAAGAACTAAGTGGGTGTGCATCCAACTCGCATGCTCACGAAGACCTAGGGCATTTTGAGGAAGCCTAGTATGGGAATATACAAGCCAAGTTCTATAATGAAAAAATCCCACTAGTATATGAAAGTGATAACATAGGAGACTCTCTATCATGAAGATCATGGTGCTACTTTGAAGCACAAGTGTGGAAAAAGGATAGTAGCATTGTCCCTTCTCTCTTTTTCTCTCATTTTTTTATTTGGGCCTTTTCTCTTTTTATGGCCTTTTTTTATTTAGTCCGGAGTCTCATCCCGACTTGAAGCACAAGTGTAAGTAAATAAAAGTGTGATGATCATCATTTTTAGAGCATTGTCCCAAGTGAGGAAAGGAGTCTCACACTTTTATTTACTTACAACTCAACAATTACAACTCAATACTTCGAACAAAATATGACTCTATGTGAATGCCTTCGGTGGTGTACCGGGATATGCAATGATGCACGAGTGACATGTATGAAAGAATTATGAGCGGTGGCTTTGCCACAAATACAATGTCAACTACATGATCATGCAAAGCAATATGACAATGATGGAGTGTGTCATAATAAACGGAACGGTGGAAAGTTGCATGGCAATATATCTCGGAATGGCTATGGAAATGCCATGATAGGTAGGTATGGTGGCTGTTTTGAGGAAGGTATATGGTGGGTGCATGATACCGGCGAAAGGTGCGCGGTATTAGAGAGGCTAGCAATGGTGGAAGGGTGAGAGTGCGTATAATCCATGGACTCAACATTAGTCATAAAGAACTCACATACTTATTGCAAAAATCTATTAGTTATCGAAGCAAAGTACTACGCGCATGCTCCTAGGGGGATCGACTGGTAGTAAAAGACCATCACTCGTCCCCAACCGCCACTCATAAGGAAGACAATCAATAAATAATTCATGCTCCAACTTCTTCACATAACGGTTCACCATACGTGCATGCTACGGGAATCACAAACTTTAACACAAGCATTTCTCAAATTCACAACTACTCAAATAGCACGACTCTAATATCACCATCTCCATATCTTAAAACAGTTATCAAGTATCAAACTTCTCATAGTATTCAACACACTCATAATTTTTTTTATTAATCTTGAATGCCTAACATAATTAAAGAAAATTACCATGCTGTTTTGTAGGACTCTTCAAATAATCTAAGTGAAGAATGAGAGAACAATAGTTTCTATAAAACAAATCTACCATCGTGCCCTAAAAGATATAAGTGAAGCACTAGAGCAAAAACTATATAACTCAAAAGATATAAGTGAAGCACATAGAGTATTCTAACAATTTCCGAATCATGTGTGTCTCTCTCAAAAGGTGTGTACAGCAAGGATAATTGTGGAAAACTAACAAATAAAGACTCAAATAATACAATACGCTCCAAGCAAAACACATATCATGTGGTGAATAAAAATATAGCTCCAAGTAAAGTTACCAATGGAAGTAGACGAAAGAGGGGATGCCTTCCGGGGCATCCCCAAGCTTGGGATTTTAGGTGTCCTTAGATTATCTTGGGGTGCCATGGGCATCCCCAAGCTTAGGCTCTTGCCAATCCTTGTTCCATAATCCATCAAATTTTTCACCCAAAACTTGAAAAGTTCACAACACAAAACTTAAAGTAGAAAATCTCATGAGCTCCGTTAGCGAAAGAAAAAAAACACCACTTCAAGGTACTGTAATGAACTCATTATTTATTTATATTGGTTATAAACCTACTGTATTCCAGCTTCTATATGGTTTATAAACTATTTTACTAGCCATAGATTCATCAAAATAAGCAAACAACACACGAAAAACAGAATCTGTCAAAAACAGAACAGTCTGTAGTAATCTGTAGCTAACGCAAGTTATGGAACCCCAAAAATTATAAAATAAATTTATGGATGTGAGGAATTTATCTATTAATCATATGCAAAAATAATTAACTAAATAGCACTTTCCAAATAAAAATGGCAGCAATTCTCGTGAGCGCTAAAGTTTCTGTTTTTTACAGCAAGATTAAAAAGACTTTTCCCAAGTCTTCCCAACGGTTCTACTTGGAAAAAACACTAATTAAACACAAAAAACACAACCAAAACATAGGCTAGATAAATTATTTATTACTAAACAGGAGAAAAAAGCAAGGAATAAAAATAAAATTGGGTTGCCTCCCAACAAGCGCTATCATTTAACGCCCCTAGCTAGGCATAAAAGCATGGATAGATCTAGGTATTGCCATCTTTGGTAGGCAATCCATAAGTGGATCTCATAATAGATTCATATGGTAATTTAATTTTCTTTCTAGGGAAGTGTTCCATGCCTTTCCTTAACGGAAATTGGAATCTAATATTCCCTTCCTTCATATCAATAATTGCACCAATCGTTCTAAGTAAAGGTTTGCCAAGAATAATAGGACATGAAGGATTGCAATATATGTCAAGAACAATAAAATCTACGGGCACATAATTCCTATTTGCAAAAATAAGAACATCATTAATTCTTCCCATTGGTTTCTTAATAGTTGAATCCGCAAGGTGCAAGTTTAAAGAGCAATCATCAAAATCACGGAAACCTAGCAAATCACACAAAGTCTTTGGAATCGTGGAAACACTAGCACCCAAATCATAGCATTCATGATCTTTAATTTTAATTTTAATAGTAGGTTCCCACTCATCATAAAGTTTTCTAGGGATAGAAACTTCCAACTCAAGTTTTTCTTCATAAGATTGCATCAAAGCATCAAGGATATGTTTGGTAAAGGCTTTATTTTGACTATAAGCATGAGGAGAATTTAGCACGGATTGTAACAAGGAAATACAATCTATCAAATAGCAATTATCATAATTGAATTCCTTGAAATCCAAAATAGTGGGTTCATTGATATTTAAAGTTTTGACCTCTTCAATCCCACTTTTAACAATTTTAGCATCAAGATCTAAAGACTCCGAATTTTTGGAACGCCTTCTAGGTAAAGGTGGATCATATTCAGTCCCATCATTATCAAGATTCATATTGCAAAACAAAGATTTAATATGGGACACATCAATAACTTTTAGATCTTCATCTTTATTATCATGGAAACTAGAAGAACACGCTTTTATAAAGCAATCTTTCTTAGCACGCATCCTAGCGGTTCTTTCTTTGCACTCATCAATGGAAATTCTAATGGCTTTGAGAGACTCATTGATATCATGCTTAGGTGTAATAGATCTGAGTTTCAAAGAATCAACAACAAGAGAAATTCTATCAACGTTCCTAGCCAACTCATCAATCTTAAGCAATTTTTCTTCAATCAAAGCATTGAAATTCTTTTGCGAAGTAACAAATTCTTTAATATTAGATTAAAAATCAGAGGGTATATTATTAAAATTTCCATAAGAATTGTTGTAGGAATTACCATAATTATTAGAGGAATTACTAGGATACGGCCTAGGATTAAAGTTTCCTCTATACGCGTTCTTACCAAAATTATTCCTACCAACAAAATTCACATCCATAGATTCATTATTATTCTCAATCAAAGTAGACAAAGGCATATCATTAGGATCAGAAGAAACACTTTTATTAGCAAATAATTTCATAAGTTCATCCATCTTTCCGCTCAAAACATTAATTTCTTCTATCGCATGCACTTTCTTATTAGTAGATCTTTCAGTGTGCCATTGAGAATAATTAACCATAATATTATCTAGGAGTTTAGTAGCTTCTCCTAAAGTGATTTCCATAAAAGTGCCTCCCACGTCCGAATCTAAAAGATTTCTAGAAGCAAAATTCAATCCGTCATAAATTTTTTGTATAATCATCCATAAATTCAAACCATGTGTAGGGCAATTACGTATCATTAATTTCATCCTCTCCCAAGCTTGTGCAACATGTTCATGATCAAGTTGCTTAAAATTCATGATATCATTTCTAAGAGAGATGATCTTAGCGGGAGGAAAATACTTAGAGATAAAAGCATCTTTGCACTTGTTCCACGAATCAATACTATTTTTAGGCAAAGACGAAAACCAAGCTTTAGCACGATCTCTAAGCGAAAAAGGAAATAGATTCAATTTAACAATATCATTATCCACATCTTTCTTCTTTTGCATATCACACAAATAAACAAAGTTGTTTAGATGGGTAGCGGCATCTTCACTAGGAAGGCCGGAAAACGGATCTTTCATGACAAGATTCAACAAAGCAGCATTAATTTCACAAGATTCAGCATCGGTAAGAGGAGCAATTGGAGTGATAATAAAATCATTGTTGTTGGTATTAGTAAAGTCACACAATTTGGTATTATGTTGAGCCATCGTGACAAGCAAGCAATCCAACACACAAGCAAACAAGAGACGGGCAAAAAGAGGCAAATAGAGAAAGAGAAGGAGTACGGAGAGAGAGGGCGAATAAAATGGCAAGGGTGAAGTGGGGGAGAGGAAAACGAGAGGCAAATGGCAAATAATGTAATGCGGGAGATAAGGGTTTGTGATGGGTACTTGGTATGTTGACTTTTGCACAGACTCCCCGGCAACGGCGCCAGAAATCCTTGCTACCTTTTGAGCACCGCGTTGGTTTTCCCTTGAAGAGGAAAGGGTGATGCAGCAAAGTAGCGTAAGTATTTCCCTCAGTTTTTGTGAACCAAGGTATCAATCCAGTAGGAGGCCACGCATGAGTCCCTCACACCTACACAAACAAATAAAATCCTCGCAACCAACGCAATAAAGGGGTTGTCAATCCCTTCACGGTCACTTATGAAAGTGAGATCTGATAAGATAATATTTTTGGTATTTTTATGATAAAGGTGCAAAGTAAAGAAAGCAAAATAAACGGAAAAGTAAATAGCTTGTTGACGGAAGATTAATATGATGGAAAATAGACCCGGGGGGCATATGTTTCACTAGTGGCTTCTCTCGAGAGCATAAGTATTACGGTGGGTAAACAAATTACTGTTGAGCAATTGACAGAATTGAGCATAGTTATGAGAATATCTAGGTATGATCATGTATATAGGCATCACGTCCGAGACAAGTAGACCGACTCCTGCCTGCATCTACTACTATTACTCCACACATCGACCGCTATCCAACATGCACCTAGAGTATTAAGTTCAAGAGAACAGAGTAACGCTTTAAGCAAGATGACATGATGTAGAGGGATAACCTCATGCAATACGAAATAAACCCCATCTTGTTATCCTCGATGGCAACACTACAATACGTGCCTTGCTGCCCCTACTGTCACTGGGAAAGGACACCGCAAGATTGAACCCAAAGCTAAGCACTTCTCCCATTGCAAGAAAGATCAATCTAGTAGGCCAAACCAAACTGGTAATTTGAAGAGACTTGCAAAGATAACCAATCATACATAAAAGAATTCAGAGAAGATTCAAATATTGTTCATAGATAAACTTTATCATAAACCCACAATTCATCGGTCTCAAAAACACACCGCAAAAGAAGATTACATCGAATAGATCTCCATAAGAGAGGGGGAGAACTTTGTATTGAGATCCAAAAAGAGAGAATAAGTCATCTAGCTAATAACTATGGACCTGAAGGTCTGAAGTAAAATACTCACACTTCATCGGAGAGGCTATGGTGTTGATGTAGAAGCCCTCCGTGATCGATGCCCCCTCTGGCGGAGCTCCGGAAAAGGCCCCAAGATGGGATCTCACGGATACAGAAAGTTACGGTGGTGGAGTTAGGGTTTTGGCTCAGTATCTGGTAGTTTGGGGGTATGTAGGTATATATAGGAGGAAGAAGTACGTCGGTGGAGCAACGTCGGCCCCACGTGGTTGATTTATTGACGTAGGGTCCAAGTCCTCTGGATCATGTTCATTCCGAAAATCACGTTCCTGAAGGTTTCATTCCGTTTGGATTCCGTTTGATATTCTTTTTCCGCGAAACTCTGAAATAGGCAAAAAACAGCAATTCTAGGCTGGGCCTCCGGTTAATAAGTTAGTCCCAAAAATAATATAAAAGTGTATAATAAAGCCCAATAATGTCCAAAACAGGATATAATATAGCATGGAACAATAAAAAATTATAGATACGTTGGAGACGTATCATGGCCTCAAGCCATTTTGCGGAATCTGGGCTCATCATCGCTTCCTCATAGTTTGTAGGTTCGTCATGGTCAAGTAACATGACCTCCAGAACAGGATTACCGTACCACTCGGGTGCAGATCTTACTCTGGTTGACCTACGAGGTTCGGTAGTAACTTGATCAGAAGTTTCATGATCATCATCATTAGCTTCCTCACTAATTGGTGTAGAAATCACTGGAACTAATTTATGTGATGAACTACTTTCCAATAAGGGAGCAGGTACAATTACCCCAGCAAGTTCTACTCTCCTCCCACTCACTTCTTTCGAGAGAAACTCCTTCTCTAGAAAGGATCCATTCTTAGCAACGAATATCTTCCTCTGGATCTGTGATAGAAGGTGTACCCAACAGTCTCCTTTGGGTATCCTATGAAGACACATTTCCCTGATTTGGGTTCGAGCTTATCAGGTTGAAGCTTTTTTACATAAGCATCACATTCCCAAACTTTAAGAAACGACAACTTGGGTTTCTTGCCAAACCACAGTTCATATGGTGTCGTCTCAACGGATTTCGATGGTGCCCTATTTAGCGTGAATGCAGCCTTCTCTAAAGCATAACCCCAAAACGATAGCGGTAAATCAGTAAGAGACATCATAGATCGCACCATATCTAATAAAGTGCGGTTACGATGTTCGGACACACCATTACGCTGTGGTGTTCCAGGTGGCGTGAGTTGCGAAACTATTACGCATTGTTTCAAATGAAGACCAAACTCATAACTCAAATATTCACCACCACGATCAGATCGTAGAAACTTAATTTTCTTGTTACGATGATTTTCCACTTCACTCTCAAATTCATTGAACTTTTCAAATGTTTCAGACTTATGTTTCATCAAGTAGATATACCCATATTTGCTCAAATCATCTGTGAAGGTCAGAAAATAACAATACCCGCCACGAGCATCAACACTCATCGAACCGCATACATCAGTATGTATTATTTCCAATAAGTCTATTGCTCATTCCATTGTTCCAGAGAACGGAGTCTTAGTCATCTTACCCATGAGGCATGGTTCGCAGGCATCAAGTGATTCATAATCAAGTAATTCCAAAAGCCCATCAGCATGGAGTTTCTTCATGTGCTTTACACCAATATGACCTAAACGGTAGTGCCACAAATAAGTTGCACTATCATTATTAAACTTATATCTTTTGACTTCAATACTATGAATATGTGTATCACTACTATAAAGATTTAGTAAAAATAGACCACTCATCAAGGGTGCATGACCATAAAAGATATTACTCATATAAATAGAACAACCATTATTCTCTGATTTAAATGAATAACCGTCTCGCATTAAACAAGATCCAGATATAATGTTCGTGCTTAACGCTGGTACCAAATAACAATTATTCAGGTCTAAAATTAATCTCGAAGGTAGATGTAGAGGTAGCGTGTCGACGATGATCACATCGACTTTGGAACCATTTCCCATGTGCATCATCACCTCGACCTTAGCCAATCCGTAGCCCCTGTTTCGAGTTGCAACTATTAGCAACAAAACCGGTATCAAATACCTAGGCGCTATGTAACGCCCTCGATGCAGCTATAGCTCCCACGTGTCGAGGCACGACTTAGAGACATAACCGCATTGAAAGCAATGTCACAAGTTAGGCAATCTTCACAACATCCCATGTAATATAGATAATAAAAGGGGAGATACATAGTTGGCTTACACTTGCCACGTCAATCAAAGTACATAAATAGCATTACATCAATCAAACACTCATGGCCCGACTACGGCGCCAAAATAAAAGAACAACCCAACATGCGACACGGTCTCGATCACCCCAACTGGGCACCACTACTGATCATCAGGGAAAGACACGTAGTATCGGCGTGAGTCCTTGTCGAACTCCCACTTGAGCTCAAGCGCGTCATCTGGAACGGAATCATCAGGCCCTGCATCTGGTTTGGAAGTAATCTGTGAGCCACAGGGACTCATTAATCTCGCACCCTCGCGATCAAGACTATATAAGCTTATAGGTAAGGCAGGGTAATATATGTGGAGTTGCAGCAAGCGACTAGCATATATGGTGGCTAACCTGTTCGCAAAAGAGAGCGAGAAGAGGAGGCAAAGCGCGAACGAGTAACTAGAGGGCAACCTGCGGCAAGCATTACTCCAACACCGTGTTCACATCCCGGACTCCACCGAGAAGAGACCATCACGGCAACTCACATAGTTGATTCATTTTAATTAAGTTAAGGTTCAAGTTATCTACAACCGGACATTAACAAATTCCCATCTGCCCATAACTGCGGGCACGGCTTTCGAAAGTTCAAATCCCTGCAGGGGAGTCCCAACTTAGCCCATGATAAGCTCTCACGGTCAACGAAGGAATAGACCTTCTCCCGAGACATTCCGATCAGACTCGGTACCCCGGTTCTACAAGACACTTCGACAGGTTAAAACAAATCCAGCAACACCGCCCGAATGTGCTGACAAATCCAGATAGGAGCTGCACATATCTCGTCCTCAGGGCACACTCAGATGATCTCTCCATACAACTAAAACCAAACCTCGAGTTTCCCCGAGGGGGCGTTGCACAGGACTCTAGTTTGGACCAACACTCAGAGGAGCACTGGCCCAGGGGGCTTAAAAATAAGATGACCCCCGGGCTCCGGAAACCCAAGGGAAAAAGAGGCTAGGTGGCAAATGGTAAAACCAAGGTTGGGCATTGCTGGAAAAGCTTTAATCAAGGCGAACTATCAAGGGGTTCCCATTATCACCCAACCGCGTAAGGAACGCAAAATCCGGGAACATAACACCGATATGACGGAAACTAGGGCGGCAAGAGTGGAACAAAACACTAGGCGAGAGGCCGAGCCTTCCACCCTTTACCAAGTATATAGATGCATTAAGATAACAAGGCAATATAATGATATCCCAACAAGTAAAAAAAATGTTCCAACAAGGAACAGTCTCCAATCTTCACCTGCAACTAGCAACGCTATAAGAGGGGCTGAGCAAAGAGGTAACATATCCAATCACAGGTTTGCTAGGACATGGTGGGTTAGAGGTTTGACATGGCAATTTGGGAGGCATGATAAGCAAGTGGATGCAATGAGATGAAATGATGAACTCAAATGAAAATGATGCAATGAGATGAAATGATGTGCTCTCTGAGATGAACATTTTGATATGCTATATGCCCAAAACGGAGCTACGGATGCAAAGTTACAATGCGATGAACATGAGAAAATAATTAGGGTTTCGGGCAAAAAGTCAACCGATCCAATCTCCAGATCTGGATCCGGTGGCACGCTTTACGAGGTTCGCCGGAAAATCGTCGGGGCCGCCGGAGGAGAAGTCGGCCGGAGCGGGGAGGAGCTTGCCTACGTCGGGGCGGCGTGGAGGCGAGGTCCGGCGGGGTCGGCGACGGCCGGGCGCGCGGTGGAGCGGCGAGGTGGCGGCTGGGCGCGCGGTGGAGCGGTGAGGTGGCGGCAGCTGGCGCGGCGGCGTGGCGGCCGGAGTCGGGGAGGAAGCGGCGCGGGAGGACCCGGGCGGTGGGGCGCGCGACTGGGCCGCGGGGGCCCGCGGCGGGCCACGGCGGGCCGGCGGAGGAGGCGGCGATGTGGGCACGGGAGGCGCCACATGGCACGCGCGGATTGGCCCGGGTGGGGTGGCGGACGTGTCCGACCGGACCGGACGTGTCCGGCGCGGCGCGAGGGGTGGATCTAGGGTTAGGGATGGAGGGGATCCGGGATTTTCGAGGAGGGGTCTTTATATAGGCATTGAGGGAGCTAGGAGAGTCCAAATGAGGTGCGGTTTTCGGTCACGCGATCGTGATAGAACGCTCTAGATGATGGAGAGGGTTTTGGTGGGTTTTGGGCCAACTTGGAGGGGTGTTGGGCTGAAACACACACGAGGCCTTTTCGGTCCCTCGGTTAACCGTTGGAGTATCAAACGAAGTCCAAATGGTACGAAACTTGGCAGGCGGTCTACCGGTAGTAAACCAAGGCCGCTTGACAAGTCTCGGTCCAATCCGGAAATGTTTAATCCCCACACACGAAAGAAAGGTAGAAATGACCACCGGAGGAGAACGAAGCGTCGGAATGCAAAACGGACAACGGGGAAAATGCTCGAATGCATGAGATGAACACGTATGCAAATGCAATGCACATGATGACATGATATGAGATGCATGATAACGACAACAACACACGGAGACAAAAACTCGAACCCGAGAAAATAAAATAACTTAACGCCGGAAACGGCAAGAGTTGGAGTACATATTGGGTAAATCATATCCGGGGTGTTACAACACTCCACCACTATGAAAGGATCTCGTCCCGAGACCTAGGACTGAAAGAACGCCGGGTACTCAGAACGGAGGTGATCCTCGCGTTCCCAGGTAGCTTCACGGTCGGAATGGTGTGACCACTTGACTTTGAGGAATTTGATTGACTTGTTGCGAGTCTTGCGTTCAGTCTCTTCAAGAATAGCAACGGGGTGCTCACGATAAGAGAGATCTTCTTGGAGCTCAATGTCCTCGAAGTTGACGGTGCGGTCAGGAGTCTTGAAGCACTTACGGAGCTGAGAGACATGGAACACGTCATGAACATTTGCAAAGTTTGAAGGAAGCTCGAGTTGATAGGCGAGATCGCCTCTCTTGCTGACAATCTTGAAAGGTCCCACGTATCTAGGGGCAAGCTTCCCTTTGATACCGAAGCAACGAGTACCTTTCATAGGAGAGACGCGGAGGTAAACATGATCTCCGATCTCGAAAGCCAAATCACGGTGCTTACTATCATAGTAGCTCTTCTGGCGGGATTGGGCTGCTTTGAGGTTATCTCGAATGACTTTGCACATTTCCTCTGCCTCTGTGATTAAGTCATTTCCCAAAAGCTGACGTTCACCGGTTTCTGACCAGTTGAGAGGGGTACTTCCTGCCATACAGAATTTCGAATGGGGCCTTTCCCGAACTTGCTTGAAAACTGTTGTTGTAGGAGAATTCAGCATATGGAAGACAATCCTCCCACTTCATGCCGAAGGAGATCACACAAGCCTTGAGCATATCTTCAAGAATCTGGTTGACACGCTCGACTTCACCGCTAGTTTGAGGATGGAAAGCTATGCTGAAGCGGATGTTGGTGCCCATGGCCTTCTGAAAAGAATCCCAAAACTTGGAGGTAAAGATGCTGCCACGATCTAAAGAGATCACTTGTGGAATACTGTGCAGAGAGACAATTCGAGAGGTATAGAGCTCCGCCAATTGAGCTGCAGTGATTGACTCTTTGATAGGCAGAAAGTGAGCCACTTTAGTGAGTTTGTCGATGACAACGAATATAGCATCATTGCCACGTTTGGACTTTGGAAACCCAGTCACGAAGTCCATTTCAATGTGGTCAAACTTCCATTCTGGAATGGAAAGAGGTTGGAGGAGACCAGCTGGCCTTTGGTGTTCTGCCTTCACTCTTCTGCAGACATCACATTCATTCATGAACTGAGCAATCTCGCGCTTCATTCGAGTCCACCAATAAGCCTGCTTGAGGTCCTGATACATCTTCGTGCTCCCAGGGTGGATGGAGAGGAGAGAATTGTGAGCCTCATTCATGATCACTTTACGAAGGTCACCTTTGGGCACAACAATACGATCCTCGAAGAAAAGAGTATCCTTGTCATCAAGGCGGTAGCACTTGTACTTGGGTTGACTCTTGGCAATCCCAATCTTCACCTTTTTCACCATAGCATCGAGAAGCTGGGCTTGGCGAATCTGGTCTTCCAAGGTAGGAGAGACTTGAAGGTTGGTGAGGAAACCTTGAGGAACAACTTGTAGATTGAGTTTGCAGAAAGCTTCACAAAGCTCGGGTTGATAAGGCTTGAGAATCAGACTGTTGCAGTAAGCCTTCCTGCTCAAAGCGTCTGCAATCACATTGGCCTTGCCTGGAGTATACTCAATACTCGGATTATACTCTTGAATCATTTCGACCCATCGAGTTTGCCTGAGGTTGAGATTAGGTTGAGTGAAGATGTACTTGAGACTCTTGTGGTCAGTGAAAATGTCCACTTTTCTTCCCAATAAGAGATGTCTCCAAGTCAAAAGAGCATGCACAACTGCCGCCAACTCGAGATCATGAGTGGGGTAGTTCTTCTCATTGGGCTTCAACTTGCGAGAGGTATAAGAAACAACTTTCTTCTCTTGCATCAACACTGCGCCAAGACCTTGGAGAGAGGCATCGCAAAAGACCTCGTACGGTTTGGATTCATCAGGCGGAGTCAGAACTGGAGCAGTGACCAATTTCTCTTTCAAAGTGTTGAAAGAAATGTCACACTCCGGAGACCAAACGTACTTGACGTGCTTCTGGAGAAGATTTGAGAGAGGCTTCGCGATCCTAGAAAAGTTTTCAACGAATCTTCGACAGTAGCTTGCGAGACCGAAGAAGCTACGGAGTTGCTTCACGTTCTGTGGTGGTTCCCAATTCACAATTGCAGACACCTTCTCAGGATTCACCGCAATGCCCTTGGAAGAGATGATATGACCAAGATAAAGAACCTCATCGAGCCAAAATTCACACTTGGAGAACTTGGCGTAGAACTTGTGTTCCCTGAGCTTATCGAGTACCAAATGCAAGTGCTTGGCATGATCTTCCTTGTTCTTCGAAAAGACCAGAATGTCGTCGAGATAGACCAAAACAAAGTCATTGGTGTAGGCGTTGAAGATGAAGTTCATCATGCGAGAGAACGTCGGAGGAGCGTTGACGAGGCCAAAAGACATGACAGTGTATTCATATGAACCAAAGCTTGTCCTGAAAGCCGTCTTGGGAATATCTTGCTCACGGATTCGGATCTGATGATAACCCATACGGAGATCAAGCTTGGAGAATACTTGGGCACCTTTGAGTTGTTCGAACAGCTCGTTGATGTTGGGAAGTGGGTATTTGTTCTTGATAGTCTTCTTGTTCAATGGACGGTAGTCAACACAAAGTCGGTCCGTTCCATCCTTCTTCTTCACAAAAAGAACACCACAACCCCACGGAGAAGAACTAGGCCGGATGCGACCCATTCTCTCTTGAATATCGAGTTGCTTCTTCAGCTCCTTCAACTCTTCAGGTCCGAGCTTGTAAGGACGCTTGCAAACCGGTTCCGTGCCAGGCTCAAGATCGATGACGAATTCAATTGGCCGGTGCGGAGGCATTCTTGGAAGCTCTTCTGGAAAGACGTCTTGATAGTTGCACACGACTGGAATTTGCGAGATAGCATCCAGTTCACCCTTCTCATTGAGAGAAAACAGACGGATGGTATCGTCACGAGCGGCAAAGGCAATTACATCCTTAGACGAATGCGTCAATTGAATCTGCCTGGCTGCACAATCAAGATGCGCCTTATGCTTAGAAAGCCAATCCATTCCGAGAATAAGATCAATATATGAGTCGCCCAGAACAATAGTGTTGGGGAACGTAGCATAAATTCAAAATTTTCCTACGTGACACCAAGATCAATCTATGGAGTCATCTAGCAACGAGGGAGGATTGGATCTACATACCCTTGTAGATCGCGCGCGGAAGCATTCAAGAGAACGGGGTTGATGGAGTCGTACTCGTCGTGATCCAAATCACCGATGATTCTAGCGCCGAACGGACGGCACCTCCGCGTTCAACACACGTACGGAACGGAGACGTCTCCCACGCCTTGATCCAGCAAGGAGGAGGGAGAGGTTGATGGAGATCCAGCAGCACGACGGCGTGGTGGAAGTAGCGGGATTCCAACAGGGCTTCGCTAAGCGCTGCGGGAGGAGGGAGATGTGTCATGGGAGGGAGAGGGAGGCGCCAGGGCTCAGGTATGTTTGCTCCTCCTTTTCCTCACTATATATAGGGCCAAGGGAGAGGGGGAGGCGCAGCCCTTGCCCCTTCCTCCAAGGAAGGGTGCGGCCAAGGGGGGGAGGAGTCCATCCTCCCCAAGGCACCTCGGAGGTGCCTTCCCCCTTTAGGACTCTCCCCTTTTTTCTTCTCTTGGCGCATGGGCCTCTTGGGGCTGGTGCCCTTGGCCCATGTAGGCCAAGGCACACCCCCTACAGCCCATGTGGCCCCCCGGGGCAGGTGGCCCCACCCGGTGGACCCCCGGGACCCTTCCGGTGGTCCCGGTACAATACCGGTGACCTCGAAACTTGTCCCGATGGCTGAAATAGCACTTCCTATATATAATTCTTTACCTCCGGACCATTCCGGAACTCCTCGTGACGTCCGGGATCTCATCCGGGACTCCGAACAACTTTCAGGTTACCGCATACTAATATCTCTATAACCCTAGCGTCACCGAATCTTAAGTGTGTAGACCCTACGGGTTCGGGAGACATGCAGACATGACCGAGATGACTCTCCGGTCAATAACCAACAGCGGGATCTGGATACCCATGTTGGCTCCCACATGTTCCACGATGATCTCATCGGATGAACCACGATGTCAAGGACTTAATCAATCCCGTATACAATTCCCTTTGTCTAGCGATACGATACTTGCCCGAGATTCGATCGTCGGTATCCCGATACCTTATTCAACCTCGTTACCGGCAAGTCTCTTTACTCGTTCCGTAACACATCATCCCGTGATCAACTCCTTGATCACATTGTGCACATTATGATGATGTCCTACCGAGTGGGCCCAGAGATACCTCTCCGTTTACACGGAGTGACAAATCCCAGTCTCGATTCGTGCCAACCCAACAGACACTTTCGGAGATACCTGTAGTGTACCTTTATAGCCACCCAGTTACGTTGTGACGTTTGGCACACCCAAAGCACTCCTACGGTATCTGGGAGTTGCACAATCTCATGGTCTAAGGAAATGATGCTTGACATTAGAAAAGCTTTAGCATACGAACTACACGATCTAATGCTATGCTTAGGATTGGGTCTTGTCCATCACATCATTCTCCTAATGATGTGATCCCGTTATTAACAACATCCAATGTCCATGGTCAGGAAAACCGTAACCATCTATTGATCAACGAGCTAGTCAACTAGAGTCAACTAGGGACATGGTGTTGTCTATGTATCCACACATGTATCTGAGTTTCCTATCAATACAATTCTAGCATGAATAATAAACGATTATCATGAACAAGGAAATATAATAATAATCAATTTATTATTGCCTCTAGGGCATATTTCCAATAGTCTCCCACTTGCACTAGAGTCAATAATCTAGTTCACATCGATATGTGATTAACACTCAAGGTCACATCCCCATGTGACTAACACCCAAAGAGTTTACTAGAGTCAATAATCTAGTTCACTTTTACCATGTGATTAACACTCAATGAGTTCTGGGTTTGATCATGTTGCTTGTGAGAGAGGTTTTAGTCAACGGGTCTGAACCTTTCAGATCCGTGTGTGCTTTACAAATCTCTATGTCATCTCCTAGATGTAGCTACCACGTTCTATTTGGAGCTATTCCAAATAACTGTTCTACTATACGAATCCAGTTTACTACTCTGAATAATCTGGATTAGTGTCAAAGTTTGCATCGGCGTAACCCTTTACGACGAACTCTTTTACCACCTCCATAATCGAGAAAATTCCTTAGTCCACTAGTTACTAAGGATAACTTTGACCGTTGTACTGTGATCCATTCTTAGATCACTCTTGTACCCCTTGACTGACTCATGGCAAGGCACATTTCAGGTGCGGTACACAGCATAGCATACTGTAGAGCCCATGTCTTAAGCATAGGGGACGACCTTCGTCCTTTCTCTCTATTCTGCCGTGGTCGAGCTTTAAGTCTTAACTTCATACCTTACAACTCAGGCAAGAACTCCTTCTTTGACTGATCCATCTTGAACACCTTCAAGATCATGTCAAGGTATGTGCTCATTTGAAAGTACCATTAAGCGTTTTGATCTATCCATATAGATCTTGATGCTCAATGTTCAAGTAGCTTAATCCAGGCTTTCCATTGAAAAACACTTTCCAAATAACCCTATATGCTTTCCAGAAATTCTACATCATTTCTGATCCATAATATGTCAACAACATATACTCATTAGAAATTCTATAGTGCTCCCACTCACTTCTTTGGAAATACAAGTTTCTCATAAACTTTGTATACACCCAAAATCTTTGATCATCTCATCAAAGCATACATTCCAACTCCGAGATGCTTACTCCAGTCCTCAGAAGGATTGCTGGAGCTTTGCATACTTATTAGCATATTTCAGGATTGACAAAACCTTCCGGCTGTATCACATACAACCTTTCCTCAAGAAAATCGTCGAGGAAACAATGTTTTGACATCCTATCTGCAAGATTTCATAAATAATGCAGTAATTGCTAATATAATTCCAACAGACTCTTAGCATCGCTACGAGTGAGAAAGTCTCATCGTAGTCAACTCCTTGAACTTGTCGGAAAACATCTTAACAACAAGTCGAGCTTTCTTAATGGCGACATTTACCATCATTGTCCGTCTTCCTTTTTAAAATCCATCTGCACTCAATAGCCTTACGACCATTGAGCTGTTCTGCCAAAGTCTACACTTTGTTTTCATACATGGATCCTCTCTCGGATTTTATGGCCTCGAGCCATTTATCGGAATCCGGGCCCACCATCGCTTCTCCATAGCTCGTAGGTTCATTGTTGTCTTGCAACATGACTTCCAAGACAGGATTACGTACCACTCTGAAGTAGTATGCATCCTTGTCATCCCACAAGGTTTGGTAGTGACTTGATCTGAAGTTTCATGATCACTATCATAAGCTTCCACTTCAATTGGTGTAGGTGCCACAGGAACAACTTCCTGTGCCCTGCCACACACTAGTTGAAGAGACGGTTCAATAACCTCATCAAGTCTCCACCATCCTCCCACTCAATTCTTTCGAGAGAAACTTTTCCTCGAGAAAGGACCCGATTCTAGAAACAATCCCTTATTGCTTTCGGATCTGAGACAGGAGGTATACCCAACTGTTTTGGGTGTCCTATGAAGATGCATTTATCCGCTTTGGGTTCGAGCTTATCAGCCTGAAACTTTTTCACATAAGCGTTGCAGCCCCAAACTTTTAAGAAATGACAGCTTAGGTTTCCCTAAACCATAGTTCATACGGTGTCATCTCATCGGAATTACGTGGTGCCCTATTTAAAGTGAATGTGGTTGTCTCTAATGCCTAACCCATAAACTATCGTGGTAATTCGATAAGAGACATCATGGTATGCATCATATCCAATAGGGTGCAGTTATGATGTTCGGGCACACCATCACACTATGGTGTTCTAGGCTGTATTAGTTGTGAAACAATTTCCACAATGTCTTAATTCTGTGCCAAACTCGTAATTCAGATATTCATCTCTATGATCATATCATAGATCTTTTATCCTCTTGTCACGACGATCTTTCAACTTCACCCTGAAATTACTTGAACCTTTCAATAATTCAGACTCGTGATTCATCAAGTAAATATACTCAACATCTACTCAAATCATCTGTGAAGTAAGAACATAACGATATCCACTACAGGCCTCAGCACTCATTGGATTGCACACATCAAAATGTATTACTTCCAACAAGTTGCTTTCTAGTTCCATTTTACTGAAAACGAGGCTTTCAGTCATCTTGCCCATGTGGTATGATTTGCATGTCTCAAGTGATTCAAGATCAAGTGAGTTCAAACGGTCCATTTGCATGGAGTTTCTTCATGCATATACACCAATAGACATGGTTCGCATGTCTCAAACTTTTCAAAAATGAGTGAGCCCAAAGATCCATCAACATGGAGCTTCTTCATGCGTTTTATACCAATATGACTTACGTGGCAGTGCCACAAGTAGGTGGTACTATCATTACTATCTTATATCTTTTTGCATGAACATGTGTATCACTACAATCGAGATTCAATAAACCATTCATTTTAGGTGCAAGACCATTGAAGGTATTATTCAAATAAACAGAGTAACCTGTTATTCTCCTTAAATGAATAACCGTATTGCGATAGACATAATCCAATCAGTTCTATGCTCAACGCAAACACCAAATAACAATTATTTAGGTTTTAATACCAATCTCGATGGTAGAGGGAGCGTGCGATGCTTGATCATATCAACCTTGGAAACACTTCCAACACATATCGTCAGCTCACCTTTAGCTAGTCTCTGTTTATTCCGTAGCTTTTATTTCGAGTTACTAACACTTAGCAACCGAACCGGTATCTAATACCCTGGTGCTACTAGGAGTACTAGTAAAGTACACATCAACACAATGTATATCCAATATACTTCTATCGACCTTGCCAGCCTTCTCATCTACCAAGTATCTAGGGTAATTCTGCTCCGGTGGCTGTTTCCCTTATTACAGAAGCACTCAGTCTCGGGTTTGGGTTCAACCTTGGGTTTCTTCACTAGAGCAGCAGCTGAATTGCCGTTTCATGAAGTATCCCTTTGTTCCCTTGCCCTTCTTGAAACTAGTGGTTTCACCAACCATCAACAATTGATGCTCCTTCTTGATTTCTACTTTCGCGGTGTCAAACATCGCGAATATCTCAAGGATCATCATATATGTCCTTGATATATTATAGTTCATCACGAAGCTCTAGCAGCTTGGTGGTAATGACTTCAGAGAAACATCACTATCTCATCTAGAAGATCAACTCCCACTCGATTCAAATGATTGTTGTACGCAGACAATCTGAGCACAAGCTCAACAATTGAGCTTTTCTCCTTAGTTTGCAGGCTAAGAAAATCGTTGGAGGTCTTATACCTTTTGACGTGGGCACGAGCCCGAAATCCCAATTTCAGCCCTCAAAACATCTCATATGTTTTGCGACGTTTCAAAACCGTCTTCGGTGCCTCAATTCTAAACCGTTTAACTGAACTATCACGTAGTTATCAAAATGTGTATGTCAGATGTTCGCAACATCCACAGACGACGTTCGAGGTTCAGCACACTGAGCGGTGCATTAAGGACATAAGCCTTCTATGAAGCAATGAGGACAATCCTCAGTTTACGGACCTAGTCCGCATAATTGCTACTATCAGCTTTCAACTAAATTTTCTCTAGGAACATATCTAAACAGTAGAACTGAAGCGCGAGCTACGACATAATTTGCGAAGACCTTTTGACTATGTTCAGGATAATTAAGTTCATCTTATGAACTCCCACTCAGATAGACATCCCTCTATTCATCTAAGTGATTACATGATCCGAGTCAACTAGGCCGTGTCCGATCATCACGTGAGACGGACTAGTCAACATCGGTGAACATCTTCATGTTGATCGTATCTTCTATACGACTCATGCTCGACCTTTCGGTCTTCTGTGTTCCAAGGCCATGTCTGTACATGCTAGGCTCGTTAAGTCAACCTAAGTGTTTGCATGTGTAAATCTGTCTTACACCCGTTGTATGTGAACGTTTGGATCAAACACCTGATCATCACGTGGTGCATTGAAACAACGAACTGTCACAACGGTGCACAGTTAGGGGGAACACTTCCTTGAAATTTTAATGAGGGATCATCTTATTTACTACCGTCGTTCTAAGCAAATAAGATGTATAAACATGATAAACATCACATGCAATCAAATAGTGACATGATATGGCCAATATCATATTGCTCCTTTTGATCTCCATCTTCAGGGCTCCATGATCATCATCGTCACCGGCATGACACCATGATCTCCATCATCATGATCTCCATCATCGTGTCTTCATGAAGTTGTCTCGCCAACTATTACTTCTACTACTACAGCTAACGGTTAGCAATAAAGTAAAGTAATTACATAACGTTTATGTTGACACGCAGGTCATAAATAAATTAAGACAACTCCTATGGCTCCTGCCGGTTGTCATACTCATCGACATGCAAGTCGTGATTCCTATTACAAGAACATGATCAATCTCATACATCACATATATCATTCATCACATCCTTTGGCCATATCACATCACATAGCATACCCTGCAAAAACAAGTTAGACGTCCTCTAATTGTTGTTTGCATGTTTTACGTGGCTGCTATGGGTTTCTATCAAGAACGTTTCTTACCTACGCAAAAACCACAACGTGATATGCCAATTGCTATTTACCCTTCATAAGGACCCTTTTCATCGAATCCGATCCGACTAAAGTGGGAGAGACAGACACCCGCCAGCCACCTAATGCAACTAGTGCATGTTTGTCGGTGGAACCAGTCTCACGTAAGAGTACGTGTAAGGTCGGTCCGGGCCGCTTCATCCCACGATGCCGCCGAATCAAGATAAGACTAGTAACGGCAAGCATATTGAACAAAATCAACGCCCACAACTACTTTGTGTTCTACTCGTGCATAGAAACTACGCATAGACCTAGCTCTGATACCACTGTTGGGGAACGTAGCATAAATTCAAAATTTTCCTACGTGTCACCAAGATCAATCTATGGAGTCATCTAGCAACGAGGGAGGATTGGATCTACATACCCTTGTAGATCGCGCGCGGAAGCATTCAAGAGAACGGGGTTGATGGAGTCGTACTCGTCGTGATCCAAATCACCGATGATTCTAGCGCCGAACGGACGGCACCTCCGCGTTCAACACACGTACGGAACGGAGACGTCTCCCACGCCTTGATCCAGCAAGGAGGAGGGAGAGGTTGATGGAGATCCAGCAGCACGACGGCGTGGTGGAAGTAGCGGGATTCCAACAGGGCTTCGCGCTAAGCGCTGCGGGAGGAGGGAGATGTGTCACGGGAGGGAGAGGGAGGCGCCAGGCCTTAGATTGGTTTGCTCCTCCTTTTCCCCACTATATATAGGGCCAAGGGAGAGGGGGAGGCGCAGCCCTTGCCCCTTCCTCCAAGGAAGGGTGCGGCCAAGGGGGGAGGAGTCCATCCTCCCCAAGGCACCTCGGAGGTGCCTTCCTTTAGGACTCTCCTTTTCTCTCTCTTGGCGCATGGGCCTCTTGGGGCTGGTGCCCTTGGCCCATATAGGCCAAGGCACACCCCCTACAGCCCATGTGGCCCCCCGGGGCAGGTGGCCCCACCCGGTGGACCCCCGGGACCCTTCCGGTGGTCCCGGTACAATACCGATGACCCCGAAACTTGTCCCGATGGCCAAAATAGCACTTCCTATATATAATTCTTTACCTCCGGACCATTCCGGAACTCCTCGTGACGTCCGGGATCTCATCCGGGACTCCGAACAACATTTCGGGTTACGCATACTATCATCTCTATAACCCTAGCGTCACCGAACCTTAAGTGTGTAGACCCTACGGGTTCGGGAGACATGCAGACATGACCGAGACGTTCTCCGGTCAATAACCAACAGCGGGATCTGGATACCCATGTTGGCTCCCACATGTTCCACGATGATCTCATCGGATGAACCACGATGTCAAGGACTTAATCAATCCCGTATACAATTCCTTTGTCTAGCGGTACGATACTTGCCCGAGATTCGATCGTCGGTCTCCCGATACCTTGTTCAATCTCGTTACCGGCCAAGTCTCTTTACTCGTTCCGTAACACATCATCCCGTGATCAACTCCTTGATCACATTGTGCACATTATGATGATGTCCTACCGAGTGGGCCCAGAGATACCTCTCCGTTTACACGGAGTGACAAATCCCAGTCTCGATTCGTGCCAACCCAACAGACACTTTCGGAGATACCTGTAGTGTACCTTTATAGCCACCCAGTTACGTTGTGACGTTTGGCACACCCAAAGCACTCCTACGGTATCCGGGAGTTGCACAATCTCATGGTCTAAGGAAATGATGCTTGACATTAGAAAAGCTTTAGCATACGAACTACACGATCTAATGCTATGCTTAGGATTGGGTCTTGTCCATCACATCATTCTCCTAATGATGTGATCCCGTTATCAATGACATCCAATGTCCATGGTCAGGAAACCATAACCATCTATTGATCAACGAGCTAGTCAACTAGAGGCTTACTAGGGACATGGTGTTGTCTATGTATCCACACATGTATCTGAGTTTCCTATCAATACAATTCTAGCATGGATAATAAACGATTATCATGAACAAGGAAATATAATAATAATCAATTTATTATTGCCTCTAGGGCATATTTCCAACAAATAGGAGAAGCTAGAAATTTGTAGTCGCCCAACGTGATAGTAATATCCGGGACGTAGAAATTAGCTGTCATCTGTTTGCCCGGTGACACAATTTGCAAAGAATTTTGCAGATATTGATAATCGCACTCATACTTCGATGCAAAAGGTTTGGAAATGAAACAATGCGATGCACCAGTGTCAAAAAGAACTTTTGCAGGAACATCGTTAACAGGAAGGTTACCCATGATGACATCTGACGAGTCCTCTGCCTGAGCTGCGTTCATCAAGTTGACCTTGGCGGACTTGGTGTTATGCTTGACCATAGCTGTACTTTCCGATCTCACAGGAGGAGGAGGAGGAAGACGCCTCTGATTGAAGCATTTGTTGGCATAGTGACCCTTCTGTTGGCACTTGTTGCACGTGACCTCTGAAAGCAGACGGTGGTACGGAGCACTCGATCTTGGAGCTTGAGACGAAGTCTTGTTCTGAAAGCCAGGGTTGGGTGGGTGGGAAGATCCACTGCCACCTTTGCTCTTCTGCTGATACGGCTGACGAAACGGAGGAGGAGGAAGCCAAAACTTCTGCTGCTTGGCCACTTGAGTAGAGGAAGAAGGAGTAGCATCTCTGACTCGCTTCTTGGAAGCATCACACCTCAGTTGAGCGGCCTCTTGCTTCAATGCCATGTTGTAGAACTCATCGTATCTCAAGGGCTCAAAGAGAACAAGAGCTAGCTGAATTTCTTCTCTGAGACCACCCCTGAACTGGTATATCATGCTCTTCTCATCAGGGACGTCCTGCTTAGCAAAGCGGGCAAGCTTCTGAAACAACTTGTTGTAGTCATAGACAGACAAAGAGCCTTGCTTTAGGTTGCGGAATTCCTCACGCTTGCTCTCAACCACGCTGTGAGGAATATGATGAGCTTTGAAGTCTTGACGGAATTCATCCCAGGTAATCACACGGCCTCCTCTAGAATCCTTGTACTGCTGGAACTATTCTGCAGCTTGGTCTTTGAGTTGGAAGGAAGCGAACTTGACGAAGTCCTCAGGCCTGACATTACTGCACTCGAAATGCTTGCACAGATCCACGGGCCAATCGTCAGCATCAGTTGCCTCAACACAATTGTTGAAAGTCTTTGGCCCGTTAGCAAGGAACCGGTTGAGTGTAGCAAAGTGATTCTGATTGTTGCCTTGGTTGCCTTGGTTCGCATGATTGCGCTCTTGAAGAATTTGCATGATCAACTGTGTGTTTGCATTGATTGCGGCCATCACAGCTTGCCATGCCTCCGGAGGAGGTGGAGGTGGTGGCGAATCCTGATTCTGATTCTAATTGGTGCTCTTAGCGGGAGCCATCCTGAAGAGGGTGACATCCATTAGCACATTGATAGACAAATATTGAAGCTGAATCCAACGGAATGAAAATTGCAACATATAGTCTTCACATCCGAACATAAGAACGAATGCATTCCTCTTGAAATGGTCACATATCCATAAATTGAGAAGTCACTTAGAATTTAGGTAGAGGAATAAATCAACAAGGTACGGATTAAGAATGAATACTCGGTAAGAAATCCCAATCTCAAACCAAATATCCGTGGAAGAAGAAC
This sequence comes from Triticum urartu, assembly GCF_003073215.2. Taxonomy (NCBI): domain Eukaryota; kingdom Viridiplantae; phylum Streptophyta; class Magnoliopsida; order Poales; family Poaceae; genus Triticum; species Triticum urartu. The sequence goes on from NC_053024.1 coordinate 389,140,576, forward strand.
TAGAGCTACAAGAATTCCCACCTATGAAACTCCCGAACCTTTCCGGTTATGCAATCAGGTGTTGGGGATACAGGGGAAGCATAATATCTCACCCAAATCTAGCAAATCCTACATCCAGTTGTATCCATCCTTCAACACATAACCAAGAAAACTTCGGAAACCATCTACCTCAACCTTCGAAAAGCATCCATTATACAAGTTATGGCGATACTCCCGAACTCCCGCCCCAGTACTGGGTGGCGTCGAGGTTATCTCACCAACGAACTGCATAAAAGAGATTTTCGATGTCAGCGTACTAAACTCAGTTATTCCAGAACTGCAATGATAAAATTGTGACAACAACACCTCAGAGCTCAACTCCCCGGGACACTGCCACAACCCCTAAAGACAGGAGGCACCAAGAACAATGTTCTCGTCACAAAACCATCGGAACGATTCCAAGATACCCGCATGATCCTAAAAAAGATTTAGTGAAATTTGAGAAGAGAAGAGTCAAAACTCCACGTCAGGATGCCTTACCAGAGCGATGAGGAGACTGGGAAGTAAAAAGAATTCCTAAACTCTCCAATATATAATTCCTAAATGACTCAAAACATTTTTCTAGACACAACTCGGCTGCTAAAAACGATCAAGCAATGGGGGCTCCTAAGGTCGGGGAAGGCTCTGATTACCAACTTGTAATGCCCTCGATGCGGCTATAGCTCCCACGTGTCGAGGCACGACTTAGAGACATAACCGCATTGAAAGCAATGTCGCAAGTTAGGCAATCTTCACAACATCCCATGTAATATAGATAATAAAAGGGGAGATACATAGTTGGCTTACACTCGCCACGTCAATCAAAATACATAAATAGCATTACATCAATCAAACACTCATGGCCCGACTACGGCGCCAAAATAAAAGAACAACCCAACATGCGACACGGTCCCGATCACCCCAACTGGGCACCACTACTGATCATCAGGGAAAGACACGTAGTATCGGCGTGAGTCCTCGTCGAACTCCCACTTGAGCTCAAGCGCGTCATCTGGAACGGAATCATCAGGCCTTGCATCTGGCTTGAAAGTAATCTGTGAGCCACAGGGACTCAGCAATCTCGCACCCTCGCGACCAAGACTATATAAGCTTATAGGTAAGGCAAGGTAATATATGTGGAGCTGCAGCAAGCGACTAGCATATATGGTGGCTAACCTGTTCGCAAAAGAGAGCGAGAAGAGGAGGCAAAGCGCGAACGAGTAACTAGAGGGCAACCTGCGGCAAGCATTACTCCAACACCATGTTCACTTCCCGGACTCCGCCGAGAAGAGACCATCACGGCAACTCACACAGTTGATTCATTTTAATTAAGTTAAGGTTCAAGTTATCTACAACCGGACATTAACAAATTCCCATCTGCCCATAACCGTGGGCACGGCTTTCGAAAGTTCAAATCCCTGCAGGGGAGTCCCAACTTAGCCCATGACAAGCTCTCACGGTCAACGAAGGAATAGACCTTCTCCCGAGACATTCCGATCAGACTCGGTACCCCGGTTCTACAAGACACTTCGACAGGTTAAAACAAATCCAGCAACACCGCCCGAATGTGCCGACAAATCCCGATAGGAGCTGCACATATCTCGTCCTCAGGGCACACTCAGATGAGCTCTCCATACAACTAAAACCAAACCTCGAGTTTCCCCGAGGGGGCGTTGCACAGGACTCTAGTTTGGACCAACACTCAGAGGAGCACTGGCCCAAGGGGGCTTAAAAATAAGATGACCCTCGGGCTCCGAAAACCCAAGGGAAAAAGAGGCTAGGTGGCAAATGGTAAAACCAAGGTTGGGCATTGCTGGAAAAGCTTTAATCAAGGTGAACTATCAAGGGGTTCCCATTATCACCCAACCGCGTAAGGAACGCAAAATCCGGAAACATAACACCGATATGACGGAAACTAGGGCGGCAAGAGTGGAACAAAACACTAGGCGAGAGGCCGAGCCTTCCACCCTTTACCAAGTATATAGATGCATTAAGATAACAAGGCAATATAATGATATCCCAACAAGTAAAAAAAATGTTCCAACAAGGAACGGTCTCCAATCTTCACCTGCAACTAGCAACGCTATAAGAGGGGCTGAATAAAGCGGTAACATAGCCAATCAACGGTTTGCTAGGGCATGGAGGGTTAGAGGTTTGACATGGCAATTTGGGAGGCATGATAAGCAAGTGGTAGGCATCGTAGCATAGGCATAGCAAAAGAGCGAGCATCTAGCAAAGCAAAGATAGTAGTGATTTCGAGGGTATGATCATTTTGCCTGCAAAGTTGTCAGAGTTGACTGGATCCTCGAAAGCAAACTCAACGGGCTCCTCGTTAGCGAACTCGTCTCCTGGCTCTACCCAAACAAGACAAACAAGCAACAAGGACACAATCAACCACGTGCAAGGCTCAACCAATATGATTCAAAGATGGTATGCTATGCGGGATGCAATATGGGATGCATGTGCAAGACTTGACGAGGAACGAATGAACCTGGCCTCAACTTGGAAATCCAAGTGTGCCACTGGAAAGATGAGATGAAATCGCTTGAAAACGATATAAAGAACGCCGGAATCGGAGTTACGGTTTGGAAATGGCAAGCAATTCAAATATGATCACGTTCTGTGATTTACAGCAAGTAGCCAACTAAATGTAAGAAGATGAACATGCTACAGCACCCAAACATGGCATCAAAATACATGGCAGAGATCCACTCATGATGCATAACAAAAGACTAGCACTGAGCTACGTCCAATTCATCCATTAACAGGTTCAAACAAGCATGGCAAAAATGCATTTGGTAAACAGATTTCAGACTTAGTGAAATTAACACTTGTCTGGAATTTCAGATCAGATAGCACTCTTTGGAGCATAAAAACAATATGCTACAAGACCTGAACATGGAAAAGTAAAGCATGGCATGGAGCTACTCAAAGAACTTAACAAAAGTCCCTTAGTGACCTTGAGCCAAAAGGGATCAGAAAATACATTTGCAAGCATGTGAACATGGCAAAAACATAATCAGATCACAGACTTAGAGAAAAACTGGAGCATGCAAAAACAAATATCAAGTAGGCATGTTTACGAGCTCGATGCACTCACTACAGAGCAAGTCATGACAATCTAAGCTTACACCCATCAAGAATACACAAAATACAAGCTAGACATGGTAAGAACAATAACATAGCATGCACGGATCAACTACAACATCCTCGGCAAAATTGCTAACAAGTAGACAATCTGCCCAGATTCACGAAATGACAAAAGTAGAGCTCGATTGACTCAAACTAGGGTGCTCCATAATTGCAAACAAAGACATGGATGGATAGAGCACTACAAGATTAACAAAACATCCTTACTGATCATTCTCAAAAGAGGCACGGATCACTAGGAAACAACATGAACATATGGCATATTGAGATAAACAGCTCAAGGACTTAGTGGAAATGCTAAGTCCCTGAAATCAGCATTAACGAATGCATCACTTTGCAAGCTTGTGCTAGTCACCACACACATCACAAAAATACATGGATTGCACCTCTGGATAGATGGCAAAACATATAACAAAACTCATGTAGAGCTCAGGGTCATATCATGCACACATTAATCATGGCAAAAATGACAAATCTCTAATTGGAGCAGCAGATCTGACAATTATCTCAAATAGCACTCTTCCCACAGCATTTCTGGCATCAAGATGAACTCAAATGAAAATGATGCACTGAGATGAAATGATGTGCTCTCTGAGATGAACATTTTGATATGCTATATGCCCAAAACAGAGCTACGGATACAAAGTTACGATGCGATGAACATGAGCAAATAATTAGGGTTTCGGGCAAAAAGTCAACCGATCCAATCTCCAGATCTGGATCCGGTGGCACGCTTTACGAGGTTCGCCGGAAAATCATCGGGGCCGCCGGAGGAGAAGTCGGCCGGGGCGGGGAGGAGCTTGCCGGCGTCGGGGCGGCGTGGAGGCGAGGTCCGGCGGGGTCGGCGGCGGCCGGGCACGCGGTGGAGCGGCGAGGTGGCGGCTGGGCGCGCGGTGGAGCGGCGATGTGGCGGCTTCTGGCGCGGCGGCCGGAGTCGGGGAGGAAGCGGCGCGGGAGGACCCGGGCGGCGGGGCGCGTGACTGGGCCGCGGGGGCCCGCGGCGGGCCGCGGCAGGCCGGCGGAGGAGGCAGCGTTGTGGGCACGGGCGGCGCCACGTGGCACGCGCGGATTGGCCCGGGTGGGGCGGCGGAAGTGTCCGGCCGGACCGGACGTGTCCAGCGCGGCGCGAGGGGTGGATCTAGGGTTAGGGATGGAGGGGATCCGGGATTTTCGAGGAGGGGTCTTTATATAGGCATTGAGGGAGCTAGGAGAGTCCAAATGAGGTGCGGTTTTCGGCCACGCGATCGTGATCGAACGCTCTAGATGATGGAGAGGGTTTTGGTAGGTTTTGGGCCAACTTGGAGGGGTGTTGGGCTGCAACACACACGAGGCCTTTTCGGTCCCTCGGTTAACCGTTGGAGTATCAAACGAAGTCCAAATGCTACGAAACTTGGCAGGCGGTCTACCGCTAGTAAACCAAGGCCGCTTGACAAGTCTCAGTCCAATCCGGAAATGTTTAATCCCCACACACGAAAGAAAGGTAGAAATGACCACCGGAGGAAAACGAAGCGCCAGAATGCAAAACGGACAACGGGGAAAATGCTCGAATGCATGAGATGAACACGTATGCAAATGCAATGCACATGATGGCATGATATGAGATGCATGACAACGACAACAACACACGGAGACAAAAACCCGAACCCGAGAAAATAAAATAACTTAACACCGGAAACGGCAAGAGTTGGAGTACATATTGGGTAAATCATATCCGGGGTGTTACACGCTAGTGCGAGCATTAGTAAGGTACACATCAATAACATGTGTACCAAATATACCTTTCACTTTGCCATCCTTCTTATCCGCCAAATACTTGGGGCAGTTCCGCTTCCAGTGACCAGTCCCTTTGCAGTAGAAGCACACAGTCTCAGGCTTAGGTCCAGAATTGGGTTTCTTCACTTGAGCAGCAACTTGCTTGCCATTCTTCTTGAAGTTCTCCTTCTTCCCTTTGCCCTTCTTCTTGAAACTGGTGGTCTTGTTGACCATCAACACTTGATGCTCCTTCTTGATTTCTACCTCCGCAGCCTTTAGCATTGCGAAGAGCTCGGGAATCGTTTTATCCATCCATTGCATATTATAGTTCATCACGAAGCCTTTGTAGCTTGGTGGCAGTGATTGAAGAACTCTGTCAATGACACTATCAACTGGGAGATTAACTCCCAGCTGAGTCAAGTGATTGTGGTACCCAGACATTCTAAGTATATGTTCACTGACAAAACTATTCTCCTCCATCTTGCAGCTATAGAACTTATTGGATACTTCATATCTCTCAATCCAGGCATTTGCTTGAAATATTAACTTCAACTCCTGGAACATCTCATATGCTCCATGACGTTCAAAATGTTGTTGAAGTCTCGGTTCTAAGCCGTAAAGCATGGCACACTGAACTATCGAGTAGTCATTAGCTTTGCTCTGCCAGGTGTTCATAACATCTGGGGTTGCTCCTGCAGCGGGTTTGGCACCTAGCGGTGCTTCCAGGACGTGATTCTTTTGTGCAGCAATGAGGATAATCCTCAAGTTACAGACTCAGTCCGTGTAGTTGCTACCATCATCTTTCAACTTAGTTTTCTCTAGGAACGCATTAAAATTCAACGGAACAACTGCACAGGCCATTTATCTACAACAACATAGACATGCAAAATACTATCAGGTAATAAGTTCATGATAAATTACAGTTCAATTAATCATATTGCTTAAGAACTCCCACTTAGATAGACATCCCTCTAATCATCTAAGTGATCACATGATCCATATCAACTAAACCATGTCCGATCATCACGTGAGATGGAGTAGTTTTCAATGGTGAACATCACTATGTTGATCATATCTACTATATGATTCACGCTCGACCTTTCGGTCTCAGTGTTCCGAGGCCATATCTGCATATGCTAGGCTCGTCAAGTTTAACCCGAGTATTTTGCTTGTGCAAAACTGGCTTGCACCCGTTGTATGTGAACATAGAGCTTATTACACCCGATCATCACATGGTGTCTTGGCACGACGAACTGTAGCAACGGTGCATACTCAGGGAGAACACTTATACCTTGAAATTTAGTGAGAGATCATCTTATAATGCTACCGTCGTACTAAGCAAAATAAGATGCATAAAGGATAAACATCACATGCAATCAATATAAGTGATATGATATGGCCATCATCATCTTGTGCCTTTGATCTTCATCTCCAAAGCACCGTCATGATCACCATCGTCACCGGCTTGACACCTTGATCTCTATCATAGCATCGTTGTCGTCTCGCCCACTATTGCTTCTACGACTATCGCTACCACTTAGTGATAAAGTAAAGCAATTTCATGGCGATTGCATTTCATACAATAAAGTGGCAACCATATGGCTCCTGCTAGTTGCTGATAACTGTGTTACAAAACATGATCATCTCATACAAAAATTTATATAATCACGTCTTGACCATATCACATCACAACATGCCCTGCAAAAACAAGTTAGACGTCCTCTACTTTGTTGTTGCAAGTTTTACGTGGCTGCTACGGGCTTAGCAAGAACTGTTCTTACCTACACATCAAAAACCACAACGCGGTATAGTGATTGCTTTTTGATCTTCAGAAAGAACCTTGTTCATTGAATCCGATTCAACTAAAGTTGGAGAAACTGACACCCGCTAGCCACCTGTGTGCAAAGCACATCGGTAGAACCAGTCTCATGAACGCGGTCATGTAATGTCGGCCCGGGCCGCTTCATCCAACAATACCGCCGAATCAAGAAACAACTAGTGACGACAAGTAATATGTATATACCCACGCCCACAACTTCTTTGTGTTCTACTCGTGCATATAACATCTACGCATAGACCTGGCTCGGATGCCACTATTGGGGAACACAGTATTTAAAAAAATCCCTACGATCACGCAAGATCTATCTAGGAGATGCATAGCAATGAGAGGGGAGAGTGTGTCTACATACCCTCGTAGACCGAAAGCGGAAGCGTTAAGAAACACGGTCGATGTAGTCGAACGTCTTCGCGATCCAACATATCAAGTACCAAATGCACGGCACCTCCGCGATCTGCACACGTTAAGCTTGGTGACGTCCCTCATACTCTTGATCCAGTTGAGGCCGAGGGAGAGTTTCATCAGCATGACGACATGTCGATGGTGATGATGAAGTTACCGGCATAGGGCTTCGCCTAAGCACTACGACGATATGACCGAGGTGTGTATCTATGGAGGGGGGCACCGCACACGGCTAAAACAATTGTCAACTTGTGTGTCTATGGGGTGCCCCCTCCCCCGTATATAAAGGAGGGGAGGAGGGGGCCAGCCGGCCCTCATGGTGTGCCCCAAGGGGGGATTCCTACTCCTACTAGGAGTAGGTTTCCCCCTTTCCTAGTCCTAATAGGAGGGGAAGGAAGGAGAAGAGGAGAAGAAGGAAAGGGGGGCCGGCCCCGCTCCCAATTCGGATTAGGCCTGGGGGTGTTGGGGAACGTAGTAATTTCAAAAAAATTCCTACGCACACACAAGATCATGGTGATGCATAGCAACGAGAGGGGAGATTGTAGTCTACGTACCCTTGTAGACCGAAAACAGAAGCGTTGACACAACATAGAGGAAGTAGTCGTATGTCTTCCCGATCCGACCGATCCAAGTACCGAACGTACGGCACCTCCGAATTCTGCACACGTTCAACTCGGTGATGTCCCTCGAACTCCGATCCAGCAAAAGGTTGAGGGAGAGTTTCGTCAGCACGACGACGTGATGACGGTGATGATGTTCTACCGACGCAGGGCTTCGCCTAAGCAACGCTACGATATGACTGAGGTGGAATATGGTGGAAGGGGGCACCGCACACGGCTAAGGAACGATCACGAAGATCAACTTGTGTGTCATGGGGTGCCCCCTTGCCCCCGTATATAAAGGAGGGAGAGGGGGAGGTGCGGCCGGCCCTAGGGGTGCGCCTGGAGGAGTCCTACTCCCACTGGGAGTAGGACTCCCCAGTGGGAGTAGGACTCCCCCCTCTTACCTTGTTGGAAAAAGGAAGGGAAAGGGAGAAAGAGGAAAGGGGGGAGCCGCCCCCCCTTCCTTGTCCTATTCGGACTAGGGGGGAGGGGGCGCGCGGCCTGCCCTGGCCTGCCCTCCTCTTCTCCCTTATGGCCCATGTAGGCCCAATAACCCCCGGGGGGGGTCCGGTAACCCCCGGTACTCCGGTAAAATCCCGATTTTACCCGGAACGTTTCCGATATCCAAATATAGGCTTCCAATATATCATTATTTATGTCTCGGCCATTTCAAGACTCCTCGTCATGTCCGTGATCACATCCGGGACACCGAACAACCTCCGGTACATCAAAACACAAAAACCCTAATTACGATCTTCACCAAACTTTAAGCGTGCGGACCCTACGGGTTCGAGAACTATGTAGACATGACCGAGACACGTCTTCGGTCAATAACCAATAGTGGAATCTGGATGCTCATATTGGCTCCTACATATTCTACGAAGATCTTTATCGGTCAGACCGCATAACAACATACGTTGTTCCCTTTGTCATCGGTATGTTACTTGCCTGAGATTCGATCGTCGGTATCTCAATACCTAGTTCAATCTCGTTACCGGCAAGTCTCTTTACTCGTTCCGTAATACATCATCCCGCAACTAACTTATTAGTTGCAATGCTTGCAAGGCTTAAGTGATGTGCATTACCGAGAGGGCCCAGAGATACGTCTCCGACAATCGGAGTGACAAATCCTAATCTCGAAATACGCCAACCCAACAAGTACCTTCGGAGACACCTGTAGAGCACCTTTATAATCACCCAGTTACGTTGTGACGTTTGGTAGCACACAAAGTGTTCCTCCGGTAAACGGGAGTTGCATAATCTCATAGTCATAGGAACATGTATAAGTTATGAAGAAAGCAATAGCAACAAACTAAACGATCAAGTGCTAAGCTAATGGAATGGGTCAAGTCAATCACATCATTCTCCTAATGATGTGATCCCGTTAATGAAATGACAACTCATGTCTATGGCTAGGAAACATAACCATCTTCGATTAACGAGCTAGTCAAGTAGAGGCATACTAGTGACACTCTGTTTGTCTATCTATTCACACATGTATTATGTTTCCGGTTAATACAATTCTAGCATGAATAATAAACATTTATCATGATATAAGGAAATAAATAATAACTTTATTATTGCCTCTAGGGCATATTTCCTTCAGTCTCCCACTTGCACTAGAGTCAATAATCTAGATTACACAGTAATGATTCTAACACCCATGGAGCCTTGGTGCTGATCATGTTTTGCTCATGGAAGAGGCTTAGTCAGCGGGTCTGCAACATTTAGATCCGTATATATCTTGCAAATTTCTATGTCTCCCACTTGGACTAAATCCCGAATGGAATTGAAGCGTCTCTTGATGTGCTTGGTTCTCTTGTGAAATTTGGATTGCTTTGCCAAGGCAATTGCACCAGTATTGTCACAAAAGATTTTCATTGGACCCGATGCACTAGGTATGGCACCTAGATCGGATATGAACTCCTTCATCCAGACTCCTTCATTTGCTGCTTCCGAAGCAGCTATGTACTCCGCTTCACATGTAGATCCCGCCACGACGCTTTGTTTAGAACTGCACCAACTGACAGCTCCACCGTTCAGTATAAACACGTATCCGGTTTGCGATTTAGAATCGTCCGGATCAGTCTCAAAGCTTGCATCAACGTAACCATTTATGATGAGCTCTTTGTCACCTCCATATACGAGAAACATATCCTTAGTCCTTTTCAGGTATTTCAGGATGTTCTTGACCGCTGTCCAGTGATCCACTCCTGGATTACATTGGTACCTCCCTGCTAGACTTATAGCAAGGCACACATCAGGTCTGGTACACAACATTGCATACATGATAGAGCCTATGGCTGAAGCATAGGGAACATCTTTCATTTTCTCTCTATCTTCTGCAGTGGTCGGACATTGAGTCTTACTCAACTTCACACCTTGTAACACAGGCAAGAACCCTTTCTTTGCTTGATCCATTTTGAACTTCTTCAAAACTTTGTCAAGGTATGTGCTTTGTGAAAGTCCAATTAAGCGTCTTGATGTATCTCCATAGATCTTAATGCCCAATATGTAAGCAGCTTCACCGAGGTCTTTCATTGAAAAACTTTTATTCAAGTATCCCTTTATGCTATCCAGAAATTCTATATCATTTCCAATCAATAATATGTCATCCACATATAATATCAGAAATGCTACAGAGCTCCCACTCACTTTCTTGTAAATACAGGCTTCTCCAAAAGTCTGTATAAAACCAAATGCTTTGATCACAGTATCAAAGCATTTATTCCAACTCCGAGAGGCTTGCACCAGTCCATAAATGGATCGCTCGAGCTTGCACACTTTGTTAGCTCCCTTTGGATCGACAAAACCTTCTGGTTGCACCATATACAACTCTTCTTCCAGAAATCCATTCAGGAATGCAGTTTTGACATCCATTTGCCAAATTTCATAATCATAAATTGTGGCAATTGCTAACATGATTCGGATAGACTTAAGCATCGCTACGGGTGAGAAGGTCTCATTGTAGTCAATCCCTTGAACTTGTCGAAAACCTTTCGCAACAAGTCGAGTTTTGTAGACAGTAACATTACCGTCAACGTCAGTCTTCTTCTTAAAGATCCATTTATTCTCAATTGCTTGCCGATCAACGGGCAAGTCAACCAAAGTCCACACTTTGTTCTCATACATGGATCCCATCTCAGATTTCATGGCTTCTAGCCACTTTGCGGAATCTGGGCTCACCATCGCTTCTTCATAGTTTGTAGGTTCATCATGATCTAGTAGCATGACTTCCAGAACAGGATTACCGTACCACTCTGGTGCGGATCTTACTCTGGCTGATCTACGAGGTTCGGTAGTAACTTGATCTGAAGTTTCATGATCATTATCATTAGCTTCCTCACTAATTGGTGTAGGTGTTATAGAAACCGGTTTCTGTGATGTACTAATTTCCAATAAGGGAGCAGGTACAGTTACCTCATCAAGTTCTACTTTTCTCCCACTCACTTCTTTCGAGAGAAACTCCTTCTCTAGAAAGGATCCATTCTTAGCAATGAAAGTCTTGCCTTCGGATCTGTGATAGAAGGTGTACCCAACAGTTTCCTTTGGGTATCCTATGAAGACACATTTTTCCGATTTGGGTTCGAGCTTATCAGGTTGAAGCTTTTTCACATAAGCATCGCAGCCCCAAACTTTCAGAAACGACAACTTTGGTTTCTTGCCAAACCACAGTTCATAAGGTGTCGTCTCAACGGATTTCGATGGTGCCCTATTTAACGTGAATGCAGCCGTCTCTAAAGCATAACCCCAAAACCATAGCGGTAAATCTGTAAGAGACATCATAGATCGCACCATATCTAGTAAAGTACGATTTCGACGTTTGGACACACCATTATGCTGTGGTGTTCCGGGTGGCATGAGTTGCGAAACTATTCCGCATTGTTTCAAATGTAGACCAAACTCGTAACTCAAATATTCTCCTCCACGATCAGATCGTAGAAACTTTATTTTCTTGTTATGATGATTTTCAACTTCACTCTGAAATTCTTTGAACTTTTCAAATGTTTCAGACTTATGTTTCATTAAGTAGATATACCCATATCTTCTTAAATCATCTGTGAAGGTGAGAAAATAACGATATCCGCCACGAGCCTCAATATTCATCGGACCACATACATCTGTATGTATGACTTCCAAGCAATCCGTTGCTCTCTCCATAGTACCGGAGAACGGCGTTTTGGTCATCTTGCCCATGAGCCACGGTTCGTAAGTACCAAGTGATTCATAATCAAGTGATTCCAAAAGTCCATCAGTATGGAGTTTCTTCATGCGCTTTACACCGATATGACCTAAACGGCGGTGCCACAAATAAGTTGCACTATCATTATCAACTCTGCATCTTTTGGCTTCAACATTATGAATATGTGTATCACTACTATCGAGATTCATCAAAAATAGACCACTCTTCAAGGGTGCATGACCATAAAAGATATTACTCATATAAATAGAACAACCATTATTCTCTGATTTAAATGAATAACCGTCTCGCATCAAACAAGATCCAGATATAATGTTCATGCTCAACGCTGGCACCAAATAACAATTATTTAGGTCTAAAACTAATCCCGAAGGTAGATGTAGAGGTAGCGTGCCGACCGCGATCACATCGACTTTGGAACCATTTCCCACGCGCATCGTCACCTCGTCCTTTGCCAGTATTCGCTTAATCCGTAGTCCCTGTTTCGAGTTGCAAATGTTAGCAATAGAACCAGTATCAGATACCCAGGTCCTACTGCGAGCTCTAGTAAGGTACACATCAATAACATGTATATCACATATACCTTTGTTCACCTTGCCATCCTTCTTATCCGCCAAATACTTGGGGCAGTTCCGCTTCCAGTGACCAGTCTGCTTGCAATAGAAGCACTCAGTCTCAGGCTTAGGTTTCTTCTCCTGAGCAGCAACTTGTTTGATGTTCTTCTTGAAGTTCCCCTTTTTCTTCCCTGTGCCCTTTTTCTTGAAACTGGTGGTCTTATTGACCATCAACACTTGATGCTCCTTCTTGATTTCTACCTCTGCGGCTTTTAGCATTGTGAAGAGCTCAGGAATAGTCTTATCCATCCCTTGCATATTATAGTTCATCATGAAGCTTTTGTAGCTTGGTGGCGGTGATTGAAGAACTCTGTCAATGACACTATCAACAGGAAGATTAACCCCCAGTTGAGTCAAGTGATTATGATACCCAGACATTTTGAGTATATGTTCACTGACAGAACTATTCTCCTCCATCTTGCAGCTATAGAACTTATTGGAGACTTCATATCTCTCACGAGCATTTGCTTGAAATATTAAATTTAACTCCTGGAACATCTCATATGCTCCATGACGTTCAAAACGTCGTTGAAGACCCGGTTCTAAGTCATAAAGCATGGCACACTGAACTATCAAGTAGTCATCAGCTTTGCTCTGCCAGACGTTCATAACATCTGGTGTTGCTCCTGCAGCAGGTTTGGCACTTAGCGGCGCTTCCAGGACGTAATTCTTCTATGCAGCAATGAGGATAATCCTCAAGTTGTGGACCCAGTTCGTGTAATTGCTACCATCATCTTTCAACTTTGCTTTCTCAAGGAACGCATTAAAATTCAACGGAACAACAGCACGAGCCATCTATCTACAATCAAACATAGATAAGCAAGATACTATCAGGTACTAAGTTCATGATAAATTAAAGTTCAGTTAATCATATTACTTAAGAACTCCCACTTAGAAAGACATCCCTCTAATCTTCTAAGTGATCACGTGATCCAAATCAACTAAACCATAACCGATGATCACGTGAAATGGAGTAGCTTTCAATGGTGAACATCAATATGTTGATCATATCTACTATATGATTAACGCTCGACCTTCCGGTCTCAGTGTTCCGAGGCCATATCTGCATATGCTAGGCTCGTCAAGTTTAACCTGAGTATTCTGCGTGTGCAAAACTGGCTTGCACCCGTTGTAGATGGACGTAGAGCTTATCACACCCGATCATCACGTGGTGTCTGGGCACGACGATCTTTGGCAACGATGCATACTCAGGGAGAACACTTTTATCTTGAAATTTAGTGAGAGATCATCTTATAATGCTACCGTCAATCAAAGCAAGATAAGATGCATAAAGGATAAACATCACATGCAATCAATATAAGTGATATGATATGGCCATCATCATCTTGTGCCTTTGATCTTCATCTCCAAAGCACCGTCATGATCACCATCGTCACCGGCTTGACACCTTGATCTCTATCATAGCATCGTTGTCGTCTTGCCAACTATTGCTTCTACGACTATTGCTACCGCTTAGTGATAAAGTAAAGCATTACAGCGCAATTGCATTGCATACAATAAAGCGACAACCATATGGCTCCTGCCAGTTGCCGATAACTCGATTACAAAACATGATCATCTCATACAATAAATTTAGCATCATGTCTTGACCATATCACATCACAACATGCCCTGCAAAAACAAGTTAGACGTCCTCTACTTTGTTGTTGCAAGTTTTACGTGGCTGCTACGGGCTTAGCAAGAACCGTTCTTACCTACGCATCAAAACCACAACGATAGTTTGTCAAGTTGGTGCTGTTTTAACCTTCGCATGGACCGAGCGTAGCCACACTTGGTTCAACTAAAGTTGGAGAAACTGACACCCGCCAGCCATCTGTGTGCAAAGCACGTCGGTAGAACCAGTCTCGCGTAAGCGTACACGTAATGTCGGTCCGGGCCGCTTCATCCAACAATACCGCCGAACCATAGTATGAAATGCTAGTAAGCAGTATGACTTATATCGCCCACAACTCACTTGTGTTCTACTCGTGCACAACATCAACGCATAAAACCTAGGCTCGGATGCCACTGTTGGGGAACGTAGTAATTTCAAAAAAATTCCTACGCACACACAAGATCATGGTGATGCATAGCAACGAGAGGGGAGATTGTAGTCTACGTACCCTCGTAGACCGGCAACGGAAGCGTTGACACAACGTAGAGGAAGTAGTCGTACGTCTTCCCGATCCGACCGATCCAAGTACCGAACGTACGTCACCTCCGAGTTCTGCACACGTTCAACTCGGTGACGTCCCTCGAGCTCCGATCCAGCAAAACGTTGAGGGAGAATTTCGTTAGCAGGACGGCATGATGACGGTGATGATGTTCTACTGACGCAGGGATTCGCCTAAGCACCGCTACGATATGACCGAGGTGGAATATGGTGGAAGGGGGCACCGCACACGGCTAAGGAACGATCACGAAGATCAACTTGTGTGTCATGGGGTGCCCCCTTGCCCCCGTATATAAAGGAGGGATAGGGGGAGGTGCGGCCGGCCCTAGGGGTGCGCCTGGAGGAGTCCTACTCCCACTGGGAGTAGGACTCCCCCCTCTTGCCTTGTTGGAAAAAGGAAGGGGAAGGGAGAAAGAGGAAAGGGGGGCACCCCCGCTTCCTTGTCCTATTCGGACTAGGGGGGGAGGGGGCGCGCGGCCTGCCCTGGCCGGCCCTCCTCTTCTCCCTTATGGCCCATGTAGGCCCAATAACCCCCGGGGGGTTCCGGTAACCCCCGGTACTCCGAAAAAATCCCGATTTTACCCGGAACGTTTCCGATATCCAAATATAGGCTTCCAATATATCATTCTTTATGTCTCGGCCATTTCGAGACTCCTCGTCATGTCCGTGATCACATCCGGGACACCGAACAACCTTCGGTACATCAAAACACAAAACCCTAATTACGATCGTCACCGAAATTTAAGCGTGCGGACCCTACGGGTTCGAGAACTATGTAGACATGACTGAGACACGTCTCCGGTCAATAACTAATAGCGGAACCTGGATGCTCATATTGGCTCCTACATATTCTACGAAGATCTTTATCGGTCAGACCGCATAACAACATACGTTGTTCCCTTTGTCATCGGTATGTTACTTGCCCGAGATTCCATCGTCGGTATCTCAATACCTAGTTCAATCTCGTTACCGGCAAGTCTCTTTACTCATTCCGTAATACATCATCCCGCAACTAACTTATTAGTTGCAATGCTTGCAAGGCTTAAGTGATGTGCATTACCGAGAGGGCCCAGAGATACCTCTCCGACAATCGGAGTGACAAATCCTAATCTCGAAATACGCCAACCCAACAAGTACCTTCGGAGACACCTGTAGAGAACCTTTATAATCACCCAGTTACGTTGTGATGTTTGGTAGCACACAAAGTGTTCCTCCAATAAACGGGAGTTGCATAATCTCATAGTCATAGGAACATGTATAAGTTATGAAGAAAGCAATAGCAACAAACTAAACGATCAAGTGCTAAGCTAACGGAATGGGTCAAGTCAATCACATCATTCTCCTAATGATGTGATCCCGTTAATCAAATGACAACTCATGTCTATGGTTAGGAAACATAACCATCTTTGATCAACGAGCTAGCCAAGTAGAGGCATACTAGTGACACTCTTTTTGTCTATGTATTCACACATGTATTATGTTTCCGGTTAATACAATTCTAGCATGAATAATAAACATTTATCATGATATAAGGAAATAAATAATAACTTTATTATTGCCTCTAGGGCATATTTCCTTCAGGGGGGCGCCCCCACCTCTTGGCCGCCTCCTCACTCTTCCACTAAAGCCCATGTAGGCCCATTAAGCCCCTGGGGGGGTTCCGGTAACCCCCCGATACTCCGGTATATGCCCGAACTCATCCGAAACCATTCCGTTGTCCAAACATAACCTTCCAATATACCAATCTTCATGTCTCGACCATTTCGAGACTCCTCGTCATGTCCGTGATCACATCCGGGACTCCGAACTACCTTCGGTACATCAAAACACATAAACTCATAATACCGATCGTCATCGAACGTTAAGCGTGCGGACCCTACGGGTTCGAGAACTATGTAGACATGACCGAGACTCATCTCCGGTCAATAACCAATAGCGGAACCTGGATGCTCATATTGGTTCCTACATATTCTACCAAGATCTTTATTGGTCAAACCGCATAAAAACATACGTTGTTCCCTTTGTCATCGGTATGTTACTTGCCCGAGATTCGATCGTCGGTATCATCATACCTAGTTCAATCTCGTTACCGGCAAGTCTCTTTACTCTTTATGTAATGCAACATCCCGTAACTAACTCATTAGTCACATTGCTTGCAAGGCTTATAGTGATGTGCATTACCGAGAGGTCCCAGAGATACCTCTCCGATAGTCGGAGTGACAAATCCTAATCTCAATCTATGCCAACTCAACAAACACCATCAGAGACACCTGTAGAGCATCTCTTTTTTTAAAGCTTACCTGTAGAGCATCTTTATAATCACCCAGTTGCATTGTGACGTTTGATAGCACACTAAGTGTTCCTCCGGTATTCAGGAGTTGCATAATCTCATAGTCATAGGAACATGTATAACTTATGGAGAAAGCAATAGCAATAAACTAAATGATCATAATGCTAAGCTAACGGATGGGTCAAGTCAATCACATTATTATCTAATGATGTGACCCCGTTTATCAAATGAAAACTCATGTCTATGGTTAGGAAACTTTAACCATCTTCAATTAACGAGCTAGTAAAAAGAGGCATACTAGTGACACTCTATTTGTCTATGTATTCACACATGTACTAAGTTTCCGGTTAATACAATTCTAGCATGAATAATAAACATTTATCATGATATAAGGAAATATAAATAACAACTTTATTATTGCCTCTAGAGCATATTTCCTTCATACAGGAGCCAGGCCAGCCCACCTGAACGCCGCTTCGTATGCTGCCAGGGTAGCCTTCTTTGGCGTCTGCTGGGGCGCCGGCATTACGGCTCGCCGGGCGCGCTCCTCCTCCTCCTCCTCAAGCCGCAATGCCTCGGGGTCGCAGCGCACCTGCTGCTCCCAAAGCATCTGCCGCTCGTCGTCGGCCTCCTCCTGGGCGAGCCAATGCACCTTCCAGTGCTCAAGCCGCCTCCTCCTTCGGGGTCGCGACGTAGTGAACCGGAGGCGCGCTCACCCACTCGCGAAACTTGCCGGTCCACATGTAGGACTCCTTCGGCCAAGTGGGCGGCGAGCGCTTCTGCGTCGGCATGGGCTCCGACTCCGCCTTGGGCTTGACGATGGGCAGCGATGGTGGTGGCAGAGGCAGGTCGAAGAGTGGGGCGTGGACGGAGTCCCCTACCGCCGCCAAGGCGAGGGCATGCTCCATCCCATCACATTGGGCCTCCTCCTTGATCCTGCTCGTCTCTAGTGCGTGCTGCAGGGCTAGCTCGAGGGCAGCTTGGTACGCCATCTCTTCGTCCTCCTCGTGCGGCAGAACCTCAGGCGGCGGCGGAGGAACGTCGTGGTCGATGTGGACGCCTTGGCGGCAGTCCTCCTCGTGCTCCAGCGCGAACCAGCGCTCCTAGTTGGGGGAGTCTGCCGCGTAGGCAGGCATCTGCTGCTGCTCTCGAGTGAGGGCCTCGCAACGCCGGCGAACCTCCTCGACATGCGCCCGCGCCGTGTGTGGCACTGCCGGAATAGGGATCCGCTACGGATCCAGATGCCAGCCGTGAGGCAGGTTGACATCGGGATACTACAGTGGCCGACGGTACTGCCAGTGCCACCGCGCCTGGTGGACTGGTATGTACAGACGCTGCCGCTCCGGTGGCGAGCCGCTTCTAGGAGGCGGCGGCGGAGGAGCTCGCCCCGGCGAGCCGCGGGAAGAACTCGCATCGGGGGTCAGCTTCCCCCTCCCCTTGCCACCGAAAAACCCCATGGTGGTTTGGGCTTGCTAGGGTTCTTGGTCGCCGGCGAGGGAGCACCGCATGGCCAGAAGTGGACGAGTGTTGAAAGTGGATGAGGCCGGCCCCGTCGCACGCTTTCATTAAAAAGGACGGGCACGCGGACCTTGCACACGCTGCCAGGCAGGCCTCGAGATAGGTGCTGGCATTTAATAAGATGTGGGAGGTGGTTGGGCGGCCGACTAGTGGTACCGCGGCGGACATCGAGGGGACGCGCGGCGCGTCCGCGCCGACACATTTTAGGCGCAATTTTGGACGAAAATGGGTCCGCGTGAACGCGATGCAAATGGATTTTGGGAATGGGTCGGCGCGTTGGCCGACGTTTTTGTCCGTGACGACTCAAATGAATGTGGGCGGACGAATGAAATGGGTTGTCCCGTTGGAGTTGTTGTAAGGATGCTCCAAAGTAGATACGCATTATGCGATGTAGAACCATGCATACGCATGATGCACGAGATATGCAAAAAAAAAGCATGATGCACGGCTCCAATCGCATACTGGCCATAAATTTTCGTGTTTTGATCATTTTCTGAAATCTATTTGAAATTTGACTTTAATTTGAAAATTTTCCGAGATCTAACCCTTTTGCTACCCTACCGTCATAGTTCCTGGTGGTAGCAAAAGAGTTAGATTTCTATTTTTTTAAATTATGGTTAAATCTTAAATAGGTTTTAGAAAATGATCAAAACACGAAAATTAGTCCATACTGGCATCGCTGTCCGCCGAACGCAGAAGCATGCGCGTGCCGCGTGCAGCGGGTGCAGGTGGAGGTGCAGCTCGCTCGCACTAACTCTGCACTACCCCCGCTGCAACTGCGACACTGCGCCTCCTCGTAGCATCGGCCAGCTGTTCCGCGCGCGCTGCCCTCTCTTCCCCGGAAACGTGGCCACTTTCTTGGCCTCGCGCGGTTCGTGTCAACAGTGTTCTCTGAATCTCTGATGGGATGTGCGGTGTTCATGTTCATGAGCCTGAATCTGAATGTTTAATCACCGACATGTACAGCAGAGAGTTAACTCCGACGTCTGATCCTAGCTACAGTACTGCCTATGATCCAACCAATGTGTGACTCACCGGTACTGCCAGGCTTATGATCCAACCAGAATGTGTGGCGGCTTGCCTGTAGCGTAAAGCCGACGTGAGTGTTAACCAGATCGTCTCTTGATTGACGTGCAACTCTGCTCTGGGTAAGGGTGGCATTCAAGTCGCTCACTGTTCACCTTTGAAAACGTGGTTATTAGCTACTACTTGGAGTACTTTTTTAGGGGTATTTGTTTTATATACTTTTGCGTGTACACGATCGACTGGATGATGATGTTGGCAAGGCAGATGGCCAGAGGTGCCGGTAGTTCATCCATTAATTTCCGTGCCGGCTAATCAGTGCCCTAGTCGCTTCGCTACCAGTGTTGTCAAAGACAGCGACAATATGACAGACGCATCAAATATCTCTACAATGTTTAGATATAGCCCATAAGCTATTTCCAATGCATGAATGCTTAGATAAGGTGCTAAGCATATTAAAAAGTTCAACTATCAATACACACGTTTTTTATTCTATCTTGATGCGAAGCGGCAATCAAACCAACCATTCATGCGCAGAACAAAGTACACCACACCCACTGGATTGACTGTGGTGCCAAAATCGAACACCAAGTACCGGAGGTTACTGTTGAAGATGGTATAGAGGGGGTATGCCCATCCCGACTAATGACCATCTTTTCTGCCATTCCGCGTGATGATGAAATTGTGCCAACATCATTGTTTTGGGTACCACCCCAGAAAACCGGTTACCGGGAGGTTACCGCGTTTCCCAGTACCCCACAAGAAATCAACTTGCCAGGTGAAAAATTCCGAAATTTACAATTTAAATGAATTTTGAATGGATTTTTGACGATTTTTGTTTGGATTAAAAAAATCAAAAAATTGTCCGAAATTTGCTCGGAATTTCTCGGTAACCGTGGTAACCAAGTTTCTCGGTGACCCACGAGAAAAAAAAGTGCCCCTTGGTAGCCAAAACCTTGGCCAACATACGCCCAGACTTCGTCTAGGGCCTCTAGGCTACGAAGATAACGAAACTACTTCACAGCCAACCCTCCATGCATGATTGATCATTAGATGGATGTGCTGCACTTTGTCCTATGAGATGATGGCTGGATGTGAAGCATCCTGCAAAAACAGCGCATGAAGCGTCGTGTGCATATCAGTGTTCTGAAGATAATCCAGTTGATGTTATCAGGATGAGTCTTTTTCGACGACTACTCCTTCGATCTAAGAACATCAAAAATAAACGAGAAAACTGCATATACACGTTCAACAACACAAGAAACAAAATCTAATGCATTTTTGAAAAGGGGCGCTTTATTACTTATAAAAGTATTACACCTGGTCTCTGCATAACTAAGATGCACACAGCCAAATAAGGTCCTCTCGCAAAAATAAAAAAAATAAAAAGGTGAAATACAAAGAAACATGTAGAGCCCGTATAACGCAAGTGGAGGGGGGGGGGGGGGGGGGGCAATCCTAAGATCATGCTGCCACCCATGTTAGGTAAAAGCATCCCTCACTGTGGCCTCCAATCATGTACACACCTCCGTAAACAGGTCTCGATTCTCCACGCGCTGTAGAGAGGACCATAAACGAAGAGTCCCGGTACATCTGTAGATAACCTGCAATAGAGAAGTACTTTTATCATTAGCAGGAGGCCTGTTGGGGGACACTTGGCAGGAGGCCTCGTCACGCCCCAGTAGCCCGTCGTCCTCGACGCCGGGCCAGACCCTTACCAGGATTGGTAGGGGCGGTGCCTCGGCGAAGGCGGCTGCTCACACAGACGTGGTTCTTCCTCTGAGGTTTAGCACCGACGGACGGTTTCATCACACAGTCTGCGCGAGCAGAGCGCGCGGTCGACTGTGAGGGCGCCACCCACTGTTTCAGTGGCGGTGGGTACAGTTGGGTACCTGGGAGGTGGCCACGCCCCAACTAGCTCGGGGGCGGTAGGTACAGTTGGGCACCTGGCAGGCGGCCACGACCTAACTGGTCTTACCACTGACGACATCATCGCTTTTGGAGGGATCCCGGACCCGACTTTCGGGGCAGACGGGTGAGCCACAGGATTCAGGCCCAATCGGATGCTGACGACCTGAAGTTGGCGCATGGCATGTAGGCGGCCAAACTTCGTGACATCGAGGCGACTACAGGTTTTGCAGTTAATACAAGTTGCTCAATTTTGCATTTTCCCGATGATGAGATTACTCATAATACCAATATATTGGGTGTTTCTTTGGGTAGCAATGGGAAAGAAATAGCTAAATCGGTTAATGACTTGCTAGACTTAGAGGCTGAGAAAGCCATGGAGATGATTCACAATATTGCAGCGTTAAAACTTATGAATGATTCAGACATTAATGCTCTAGGGGTTAGGGCACTAGATTGCCTTTGTGAGGATGTAGCGCCCTCCTCTGTATTACAGGAAAAGGATGCGGATACGGTTTCAAAGGAGTATACGGCCCCTCTGCAGCCAAATTTAAGCATACAAACTGGTCTCGGTTATATGGACAGAGTAGCTGGACAAGATAAGCCAAAACGAACCTGGAAACTGCGAAGTAAGATTGTCTTTACCTGTCTCAAGTAATGCAATAAAGTCTAGTTTGTGTTCTTGAGAAGCTTCCGTTAGAAACTTACGTTTATGCAAGTCTGCAAGACCTTTGCTATTTCAGAAAATGCCTCTCATTTTTCATCGTGAAATTTTCGTTTGAATTTTATTCCCACACTTCGACGCACTGCAAAGATCCTCTTCCACGTGCGTTCGGACTTATCCGGCACCACCTCTGAGTCCGCATGACTGAGGTCGTTGCCTATACAATATCAGCTTTTGGTAATATCAAACCAATCAAAGTTAGTGCGATGATCTACAAATTGGAATCAATCCAATCTTTTAAATACCAGTCTCTAATGTGCATCAAGTTACTGGGCCACTCCCTCTCTATGTACGAATTGTACCATAAGCTCATAAATTTGTTGAGTGAGAATGAAGCAATGCAACCATTGGATCGTGAGGTAGCTAATCTGTGACCTATACGTGGTAGTGGGACAAAGGTAGTGCACAGTTGTTCTGTTGTACGGAAGATCAAGCCATCAAGGTTCTGTTGCAATGTCTTCTTTTTTTGGCTACTCAAATTTTTACTCCCTCCGTTGCAAAATATAATGCGCCCGCGTTTCCTGAGGTCGAACTTTGACCATAAATTGAGCGAACGAGACCGACTGCGGCGGGAGAAAAAAAATTACATAATTAAAAACTTCTTTCGAATATGAATTCACTGTATAATTTTTGCTCCCGCCGCAATCGGTCTTGATAGTTAAATTTACGATCAAAGTTGAAGCACGGAGATAGAGGAAGCACTACATTATGGAATGGAGGGAGTATTAACTTTCAAGGACAAGTCATTAAAGACAATGTGTGATGCACATTTAGCCTCAGGGTCATGCCTAATACCCAGACAGCCGAACATGCATGATTTTACAGTTCTGGCGTGGTAAGCATCATTTGCCTGTTCATGGGCGTTCTTGTTGTGCTTTCTTTTATTTCAGTCAACGCCTTATGTGAAATGGACGTACTATGTACATTTTGGTCTTACTCCCTCCATTTCATATATTTTATAATATAGTGCGTCCACGCTTTTTAAATTTTAAATTTGACCAACGTGGGCGACTGCGACGGAAGCAAAAATTATACCATTGAATTCGTATCTGAAAGAAGTTTTTAATGGTATACTTTATGATCTCGCCACAGTCACTCACACTAGTTAAGTTTATGGACAAATTTAAATCTTAAAAAACGCAGACACACTATATTATAGAATGGAGGGAGTATTGTTTAGTTCCCTAGGAACTTCAATTGATCTATGCGAACACCCCGATCTATATGATCAAGAGTCTGTTGTGTATTCACTTTACTAGTCTTAAGGGCATCTCCAACGGCAACCCGTAAATTTTCTCTCGCATCCGTTCACTGACAAGGGTTTCCAGTCTGCGGACGCGAATGCGGGAGACCGCCATCCAACGGTAGCCGGATACATCCAGTCTTCCTCATTTTTTAAGTCCGCACGATCAAATAGCCGCATACATAGGGTACCGACGTTCAAATAGCGGCATGCAGCAGTAGTTCAAATTTAAAAAAGTTCAAATATTACATCCCAACATTGTTGTCCCCTTTAACCGCCCACTTACGCTCAATCAGATCTTCCTTCAGCTGCTCATGAGTTGGTTGATGCCGAATTTGTTGATGCATTTGAATAAAGTCTTCAAATGTGGCTGGATTCTGGTCTCGAAATTTGATAGGATCACCCATATTCTCAAATTCTAGAGCTGCAGTAGCATCGTCACCCTCATCCTTGATGATCATGTTGTGCATGATCACACAACATGTCATCACCTCCCACAAGGTCTTCGTATCCCATTATTTAGCAGGTCCATGAAAAACCGCAAAATGGGCCTACATAACTCTAAACGTCCTCTGGTCATCCTTTCTAACTGCTTCTTGTCTTTGGGCAAAGTGAGCATTTTTTCTCACCAACTTGGTTAGAGATGGTGCTGGCAAAGGTAATCCATGGAGGATAGATACCGTCAACCAGATAGTAGCACATGTTGTATTCATGTCAATTGACAGTATAGTGTCAAGGAGGAGCTTTTCCTTCAGTCAGCCTCGTAAACAACGGTGATTGCTGCAGCACATTAATGTCATTGTGAGACTTAGGCATGCAAAGAAAGCATGCCAAATCCAAAGATCCTATGATGCAACTGCTTCAAGAATTATGACAGGCTTCTTAACATGACCCTGGTATTGTCCTTGTAAAGCCTTTGGGTAGTTCTTCCATTTCCAATGCATGTAGTCAAGAGATCCAAGCAAACTTGACCACCCTCTTGCTTTTGAGATTGCCAAGAGCTTCTCGGTGTCTGCGACAATTGGTTCTCTCAGGTACTGAGATCTGAACACCTCAACCACGACAGGTGCGAACCTGACCATGGCATCTCCACAAGTGTTCTCAGACATACATAGGTACTCATCCCACGAATCAACGCCCATGCCATATGCAACCATCTGGAGTGCGGCCATGCACTGCTGGTAACCAAAAAACCCAATCGGTCCCATGACATCCTTCTTCAGGATGAAGTAGTCAGCATAGGACCGGGCACCATGGTAGAAACAATCGAAGACAGGCTTGCGCATCCGAAAACACCGGTGAAAATGGTCAGCAAAGACTGCATCAAGGGCAAAAAAGTCGGCCACCAGTGTTGAATGGCCGCACCCTGTTGCGGCTGAGCACTTGATGACCCTTGATCGATCCACTGAAACTAAGAACATGCTCCTCCACACGCTCCATGTCTTCAAGGACCGCCCGCATCATCGCCGTCTCATTGGAGTACTCCTCCTCATGCGATGAGTCATCAAACGACTCAACATAGTGCTCGTATATGTACTCCAAATTGGAATTCATTGCTAGAAAGAAGAAGGGAAAACTGTTTTGAACCCCGACGATTCATCGAACAGTTGTCGGGCATGGTAAGTATAGCAGTAGCGGATGGTACCTAGAGGGGCAGTTGGAGGACAGGGGTTGAACGACGGCGAAAGAGAAGTGGAGTGGAGCCCTGCTGGAATGGTGGAGGTGATGGCGACATAGAGTTCTGGCAGGGATGTGGCGTGGGGGCCGTGGTGGTGGAGCGGCGGCGAAGGTAAGAGAGAAAGAAGGAAGAAGAGAAAATGCGGAGGATGAAGGCGTGGGGTTCGTGAAGGGTTTTGGGTGGGCCGGAGGTGTAGGAGTCCTTTGTGTCTGGTGTACAGGCTCCCGCAAAGCTTATTCACGTTTGTCTCCGGTTTATGGGAGAAAACACATCCAAACCACGCCGCAGACCGGTACATGACCGCATTGGATGATTTTCGCGGTCCAGACAACGTGGTTTGAATGGATGCGGACGGTTTGCGCGTCCGCCTTGGAGATGCCCTAAGAAAGTTGTTGTGCACAC
The DNA here is from genome assembly GCF_003073215.2 of Triticum urartu. Taxonomy (NCBI): domain Eukaryota; kingdom Viridiplantae; phylum Streptophyta; class Magnoliopsida; order Poales; family Poaceae; genus Triticum; species Triticum urartu. The sequence continues at coordinate 389,166,111 of NC_053024.1, forward strand.
AGTTCGTGAGATAAAATATCACCACCATCTGTACCTACTAATATATATCTAGCAATGAAAGACATGTGTTTCTCTAATTTTTTCGTCCATCCATCGTCGAAACAAAAAAAGAGTTTCGTATATCGCTAGTTTGGTCGGTCACTTTCAAAACGATTTCTTTTTGTCCGTTGCGTATTTATAAACTGTCAATGTGGTACAAAACCTAAAGTTGTTGTGCTGATAGGCATGCTGCTGGGTTTGCTAGCATCAACAGAAAATAGATGCGTTTGGGGCATCAAACTCAAGACTTAGGCCTGCTCCCGGGTTTGATAGATGCGTTTGTGGGATCAAACTCAAGACTCTCCCTCCATCCTAGGCCTGTAGCCAACTAAGCTACCTATTGCTTTTCCCTCAAAAAAGCTACCTGTTGCTTGTGCTATTGTAGGGAGTTTGTTTAAAAGATAAATAGTCCCACCTCACCTTTTTACATCAAATATCACCAATTTATATATACCCATGAGTTATACAATAATCAACCAACCGCCTCGATAATTAACTCCACATATTATGCATCTGGATGAACATGACAATGAGAAAGAAGAGACCAATAGAGCATGTACTGTGGCCAATCACATATTATGTGTCTGTATTGTGTTTTAAAATATATATTCCTCACATGTGGCCAACCACATATTATGTTCACCAGTACTTTTAGAGCAAATACAATAGGGTGACATAACCAGACTATAATGACTAAAATATTGTTTCTTTTTAGTTGAGGAGAGAAAGAAAAGCGAGATGTACAATAAGAGCCAGCTATAACACGAGACCTAAGACACTTTGTGAGATTGTAAGATGAGCCACCTATTAGTAGGTAGTACATATTTAAACTTACTATTGTACAAGCTGGCTATTATATTGGCTTTAGATGACATGACAACTTCTTATAGCCGATTGTTGATTGTATTATTAACCATGTTTTCATGTGTTGCTGTGATGGCTGGTTGTAATTAATGTCTTTTATACCCTCGCAAAAAGAAATTTAGTGTCTTTTATAAAAATGGGTGCTGGTTGACTCTCTAATAAAAGGGGGCTCGTATGATGTGATGCAATATATATGACTGGTTGGTTGCACTAAAAAACACTTCCATGATGATACGTGTTTGTCATAGTAGGTCACATTTTCTGTCATGCATGTACATCCATGACGATTTTATGACAGACTCAAGATAGTCATACCTATGTTGTCATAGAAGTGTTCCATGACAATACTCAAATTATCATCACGGAAGTGTCCACTTCCATGACGATAAATGGCGCGCCATGGAAGTGCTTTCGTCAAGGGTAACGGACACATGGCATCCACCGTAATGGGTCGCCATTATGCTAGCGGGTCTGGTTTTGGATCCGATAACCCGTTAATAGCCAAGACCAATGAAGATTTTCCACATGTAAATTTCTCATTGGCAGGGAGAACCATGTGTCAGCTACCCGTTCTTCTATCTTGCCATAAGGCTTCTCCTATCCCTTCTAGTTCTTCGCGACACCTAGTTCTGGACGACAAAGCATTGTTGGATCGCTGATCTCGTACACATTCTCGCGGTTGGGTGGGGGGGGGGTGTAAATCCTAGTTGTTTGAATCTACATAAAAAGTTCTACACCAACTCTTCTTCTGCTGCTACTCCAAGCGATCTGATCTAACCCATTCATAGTGATCCTGAGTACATGATCCGTAGGATGATTTTTTGTTGTTTTCTACTACGTTTTCCAACATATTTATAGTTGAAGCAATCCCTTCCACTTCCTAAAGGCATCATTTATGGATCGTGCAGGTGGCTGCCGAATTGGGGTGTGCAAGGGGCTATCGACAGCGGCTTTGTTCTTGAGTGTCAACAATGTGGCAGTGTTGACTTATCTCGTTGTGTCTATTTGGTTTACCTTTTTTTTCTTTCGGTGTGTGTCTTCTGCGTGGTTGTGCCAAGGCGATGGTGGGTCTGATATGGGGCTCCAAATGTGGATTGTTTTTTAATGGCCTCCCTCCTCTGATAACCTTGTTGCCATGCGTTCATTCAGGTATTGGGGCGATCCACTATGTGTGCAGATGATGTGCATCCTTTCAATCCGGGATGAGAAGGTTGTGGTTCGTCATTTTGGAGTGGACCAGGGCTTACTCCTTTCACTTTCGTGTATCCCACAAGATGCATCTTTGCTGATGGCTACTTAGGTGGACGAAGGCCTTCACAGGTCAAGCTTTATCGGAAAACAACTTTTCGGTTATATCTTCATAGTTGCTTGTATTGTTTGTCTGTGCAATATTTTGCTTGCATCACCTTCTCAGTTTGTTTCATATTAGTTTCTTTGGATTTTCTTTTTCTTGTAAGTGGATGATCATAGTATTCTTGACTGGTTGATGGCATTGTTGATTCAAAGCCGGATTCGTCTCAAGCCTTCTCTTTGAGAAATGAAGTGCATAGTGATGGATAGATCCCACACCCAGCCCCCGCCGGTGGCCACCCCGGCCCCGGCGTCCACCATCCTAGCCATCTTTTGCTGGTGTTCTTTCCACGCCAACATCCTACGCGCGCCCATGGCGCTTGCCGATCTAAATTTTGACAGAGGGCAGGACTTTGTGTTTGAGATTTGGAGAAAATGGGGTGTTACTATTAACTTCGAGGAAGGTAAGACATGGAAGAATTTCTCCTGGTGGCAGAGTTCACTAGATCAAGGATCAGACTCACTGAAGAATAAGTAAGCACTATTCTGCTCTCATGCTTCGGTGGTCGTGCATCATTGTTCAAAGTTAAGCAATTGCAAAATTGGTCTTTTAAGTTCTCTGTCTCCTCCAAGGAAGTGGGTTTCTCCATTATCAAAGAAGGTAACATCAATCTACCTCTGCTCAATGTGAATTTCCTTCTTTGGGGAAATGGTGGACCTAATTCATCCTGGGAGTTGGATCAATATCTCAAAGAGAAAGAGGATGCATGGACTCATATCTTTAGACGCCATCCTAGCAAATCCTATCTCCAAGCTCTTAGATCCCCTGCTATTTTTTCAAAATCCAAGCAATTCAGACCATCAATCATACCAGGCATTCAACGATCTTCCCTTGGCTCCATCATCGGGCGCTGATAGACGCAAATGCGTTAATGCCATTAATGTGGCCGTTTTTGGTAACAGGGCGGGATCGTCTCGAGTTCAAAATGGTCCGCGGGGCTCCTTCTGTGTGCGCTGCTTAGTAATGGGCCACAATAGGCCGGAGTGCCAAAATAGATCAATGCAGAAAATGCAAACATTGGGGCCATAGTGAGAGGGATTGCTTCTCCAGGGCCCAGCCTAGCCCAGTTAACGAGCCCAACACTCAGCAACGCCCGACGGTTGAAATTCCGAGGCAACTTTCCGCTGTTCCCGTGATTGTGACTACCATGTTGTATCTCTGCCGACCAATCGGGCAAATCAGGTTAATGCTCCGCTACAATCACTTCGGGTTGGTAGCCATAGTCTTGGATATTCTCAAAACTCCATCGCTCGTAGACTCCAGGAGGCGATTATCCGGCCCACCCCATCCCCTTCCATCGCCGCTGCTCCAAGCACCCATCCAGCGCCAATGGTGACCTTCCCATTCGATCCCACTCCCTTCCTTCCTCCTAACCACCACAACATTGAGGTTGAGGGCTTGCCGGCCAGAATCAAGGTCATCAATGGAGCGGCGTCGACGACTTGATGTTGCTTGAAGCCACGTCGGTATTTCCCCAAAGAGGAAGGGATGATGCAGCACAATGGTGCTAGGTATTTCCCTCAGATGTGAAACCAAGCTTATCGAACCAGTAGGAGAACCAAGCAACATAACGTAAACAACACCTACACACAAATAACAACTACTCGCAACCCGACGTGTAAAAGGGGTTGTCAATCCCTTTCGGGTAACGGCACCAGAAATTGGCAAACGGACGTGAGAGAGTTGTGAATATTGATAGATCGAACGCCAAATAAAATAAATTGCAGCAAGGTATTTTTGTATTTTTGGTTTAGTAGATCTGAAAATAAAAGGCAAATAAAATAGAGCGTGAAGCCAAATAATATGAGAAAGAGACCTGGGGGGCGTAGGTTTCACTAGTGGCTTCTCTCGAGAAAAATAGCAAATGAGGGGTAAACAAATTACTATTGGGCAATTGATAGAACTTCAAATACTCATGACGAATCCAGACAATGATCATTATATAGGCATCACGTCCAAGATTAGTAGACCGACTCCTTCCTGCATCTACTACTATTACTCCACACATCGACCGCTATCCAGCATGCATCTAGTGTATTAAGTTCATGGAAAACGGAGTAATGCAATAAGAACAATGGCATGATGTAGACATGATCTATCTATGTAGATATAGACCCCATCGTCTTATCCTTAGTAGCAACGATACATACATGTCGGTTCCCCTTCTTTCACTGGGATCAAGCACCGTAAGATTGAACCCACTACAAAGCACCTCTTCCCATTGCAAGATAAATAGATCAAGTTGGCCAAAGAAAACCCAAATATCAAAGAATAAATATAAGTCTATAAGCAATCATGCATATAAGAGATCAAAGAAACTCAAATAACTTTCATGGATATAAAAAGATAGATCTGATCATAAACTCAAAGTTCATCTGATCCCAACAAACACACCGCAAAAAGAGTTACATCATATGGATCTCCAAGAGACCATTCTATTGAGAATCAAACGAGAGAGAGGAAGCCATCTAGCTACTAACTACGGACCTGAAGGTCTACAAAGAACTACTCACGCATCATCGGAGAGGCACCAATGGAAGTGGTGAACCCCTCCATGATGGTGTCTATATTGGATCTGGTGGTTCTAGACTCTGCGACGACTGGAATTGATTTTCGTCGACCCCTAGGGTTTCTGGAATATCGGGGTATTTATAGAGCAAAGAGGCAGTCCGGGGGGCACCTGAGGTGTGCACAACCAACCAGGGCGCGCCTGGGCCTCCTGGCGCACCCTGGTGGGTTGTGCTCTCCTCGGAGCACCCCCCAGGCGCAGCCTTGGCCCATTAGGGGTCTTCTAGTCCATAAAAAATCTCTGTAAAGTTTAATTGCATTTGGACTCCGTTTGGTATTGATTTTCTGCGATGTAAAAAACATGCAAAAAACAACAACTGGCACTTGGCACTATGTCAATAGGTTAGTACCAAACAATGATATAACATGACTATAAAATGATTATGAAACATCCAAGATTGATAATATAACAACATGGAAAAATAAAAAATTATAGATACGTTGGAGACGTATTAGCATCCCAAGCTTAACTCCTACTCATCCTTGAGTAGGTAAGTGATAAAAACTGAATTTTTGATGTGGAATGCTGCCTATCATGTCATATCATATTCTTTTATTTATAGCATGGACATTTGGACTTTTATATTGTTCAAAGCAATAGTCTAGTTTTGACATGATAACTTAAATACTCAAGCATATCAACAAGCAACCATGTCTTCCAAAATATCAATGCTAAAATAACCTATCCCTAGCCCATCATGCTCAATCATTGATCCATTCATGAAACAAACTCGCATATTAACTACACCCAATGCTCAAGTACGATCATAGTGCCTCCTACTTGGTACTTTTGTAAGAGAAGATGGAGACTCAAATTCAAAATAAAAATTACATAAAGTAAAAGAAAGGCCATTCACAGAGGGAAGTAGGGATTTGTAGAGGTGTCAGATCTCAAAGCGAAAAACTTAGAGATAAAAACATTTTGGGAGGTGTGTCCTTCCCACCAATGAAAACGACTTAGAGTTCCCAACACTTTCCATGCTAGATGTATCATAGGCGGATCCCAAACCAAAATTAAAGTTTTTTCCTTTTTCAACCAAACTTTCACTTTCCATGGCTAGCCGTATCCACGGTTGCCCTCCATACCAACACTTCCCAAGGAATTTATTATTTGACAACATAAAGTAAATTCATTTTTCCTTTCGGGACTGGGCATCCCTAATACCTTTGCCTTACTCTCATGCAATGACAAGTGAATAAACACTCATCGTGAGAATAACACATCTAGCATGGGAAATATTAGCCACCCTCACTGCTCCGCGAGTGAAACTAAAACACAAAAAAGAAGTTTATTTTGAAAATTAGAGATGGCACATACAAATTTGCTTAGAACAGCAAAAGAATTCCACATATAGGTAGATATAGTGGACTCATGTGGCAAAACTGGTTTAAAGGTTTTTGGATGCACAAGTAGTGATCATACTTGGTGCAAAATGAAGGCTAGCAAAAGATTGAGAAGTGACCAACCAAGAAACGAATAATCTCATAAGCGAGCATTAAGCATAATTAACACCGAATAATGCACCATAAGTAGGATATAATTTCATTGCATAATTATTGACTTTGGTGCTTGCATAGGGAATCACGAACCTTAACACCAATATTCTTACTAAAGCATAATTACTCATCAACATAACTCACATATCACATCATCATATCTCAAAACTATTACTAAGAATCAAGTTTATTTTGTCCAATGATCTTCATGAAAGTTTTTATTATATCCTTCTTGGACATCTATCACTTTGGGACTAATTTTTATATGTTGCTTTTGATAAGCTCAAACAAATATAAGTGAAGATCATGAGCATAAGTTTTTTATTTCTCTCAAATTAATTGAAGTGAAGCAAGAGAGAATTTCTTGAAAAATACTAAAGCACACCGTGCTAAAAAATATATAAGTGAAGCACTAGAGCAAGTAAAAAATTAAGTGAAGCATAGAGAGCAATTATAACAAGTTATGACATAATTTTGGCTCTCTAAAATAGGTGTGTCCAGTAAGGAATCAAGACTTAAAACACAAAAAAAAGCAAAGACTCATATCATACAAGACGCTCCAAGCAAAACACATAGTATGTGATGAATAAAAATATAGCTTCGAGTAAAATACCGATGGTCGTTAGAAGAAAGAGGGGATGCCACTCGGGAGCATACCCAAGCTTAGTTGCTTGCTCTCTTTTGGATAATAGCTTGGGATGTGCTACATCTTGAGCACTGCGTTGGTTTTCCCTTTAAGAGGAAAGGGTGGTGCAGTAAAGCAGCGTAAGTATTTCCCTCAGTTTTTGAGAACTAAGGTATCAATCCAGTAGGAGACCACGCACGAGTCACCTCATACGTACACAAGCAAATAAGAACCTCGCAACCAACGCGATAAAGGGGTTGTCAATCCCTTCACGGCCACTTGCAAGAGTGAGATCTGATAGAGATGATAATAATAAGATAAGTATTTTTGGTATTTTTATGATATAGATTGAAAGTAAAGATTGCAAAATAAAATAGATTGGAAACTTGTATGATGGAAAATAGACCCGGGGGCTATAGGTTTCACTAGTGGCTTCTCTCAAGATAGCATAAGTATTACAGTGGGTGAACAAATTACTGTCGAGCAATTGATAGAAAAGCGAATAATTATGAGAATATCTAGGCATGATCATGTATATAGGCATCACGTCCGTGACAGGTAGACCGAAACGATTCTGCATCTACTACTATTACTCCACACACCGACCGCTATCTAACATGCATCTAGAGTATTAAGTTCATAAGAATAGAGTAACACCTTAAGCAAGATGACATGATGTAGAGGGATAAACTCATGCAATATGATGTAAACCCCATCTTTTTATCCTCGATGGTAACAACACAATACGTGTCGTTTCCCTTTCTGCACTGGGATCGAGCACCGCAAGATTGAGCCCAAAGCTAAGCACTTCTCCCATTGCAAGAAAGATCAATCTAGCAGGCCAAACCAAACTGATAATTCGAAGAGACTTGCAAAGATAAACCAATCATACATAAAAGAATTCAGAGAATATTCAAATATTGTTCATAGATAAACTTGATCATAAACCCACAATTCATCGGATCTCGACAAACACACCGCAAAAGAAGATTACATCGAATAGATCTCCAAGAGAATCAAGGAGAACTTTGTATTGAGATCCAAAGAGAGAGAAGAAGTCATCTAGCTACTAGCTATGGACCCGAAGGTCTGAGGTAAACTACTCACACATCATCGGAGGGGCCATGGAGTTGATGTAGAGGCCCTCCGTGATCAATGCCCCCTCCGGCGGAGCTCCGGAAAAAGCCCCAAGATGGGATCTCTTGGGTACAGAAGGTTGCGGCGGTGGAAATAGGGTTTCGTGGTGCTCCTGGATGTTTGCGGGGTATATGGATATATATATATATAGGAGGAAAAATTAGGTCGGTGGAGCTATGAGGGGCCCATGAGGGTGGAGGGCGCGCCCCCTGCCTCATGGCCGCCTCGTTGATTCCTTGACGTCCACTCCAAGTCCTCTGGATCACGTTTGTTCCAAAAATCATGTTCCCGAAGGTTTCATGCCGTTTGGACTCCGTTTGATATTCCTTTTGTATGGAACACTGAAATAGGCAAAAAACAACAATTTGGGTTGGGCCTCCAGTTAATAGGTTAGTCCCAAAAATAATATAAAATTGTAAAATAAAGCGCATTAACATCCAAAACAGATAATATAATAGCATGGAACAATAAAAAATTATAGATACGTTGGAGACGTATCAGGATGCCGGGGCATCCCTAAGCTTAGGCTCTTCTTACTCCTTATTCCTTTATCCATCGTAAGATAACCCAAAACTTGAAACTTCAATCACACAAAACTCAACAAAAGTCTTCGTGAGATCCATTAGTATAAGAAAACAAATCACTACTATAAGTACTATGGTAAACCAATTCATATCTTGTTATTACATTATATCTACTATATTCCAACTTTTCTATGGCAAAAACTCATCAAAGAAAAACCATAGAGCCATCAAAATAAGCACACAACGCAAAGAAAACAAAATCTATCAAAAACAGAACAGTCTGTAGCAATCTGGGTGTTTCAAATACTTCTATAACTCCAAAAACTCTGAAAAATTTGGACGACCTGGAAAATTTGTGTATTGATCTACGGCAAAAGGAATGGGTATTTTATCTCTCTTTAGTTAAAAATGAGAATTATTTCTGTGAGCGTAAAAGTTTCTGTTTTTTCAGCAAGATCAAACAACTATCACACAAAAAGATCCTAAAGGCTTTAATTGGCACAAACACTAATTAAAACATAAAAACACAATCATAACAGTAGCATAATTGTGCTAACACTCAAAAGCAGGAAGCAAATAGCAAAGTAAATTTTATTCATTGGGTTGCCTCCCAACAAGCGCTATAGTTTTACGCCCTTAGCTAGGCATAAAGCAAGGATCTAAGTTTTGTCATCCTTGTTCTTAATTCCTTTAGAGGTATTTTCATCATGGGGCTTTGTAAAAACAACATAAAACATATTGTCCATAGAAACCTTAGCATTATTAAGTTGCCCATTGTCATAACCCCATTGGTTTCAGGCAACAATCCAAGAATAATGTTGGTTAACATTATTAAAAACTTGTTGAATTACATATAGGATTGGGACTTTCTTTTTAAGATTCTCATCAAAGATCTTATTATCCCCAAGAAAATGTCTTAACACTTAATCACTATTGTAAAGAATTTCATCTATTACAGGCTTTTCATGATTCATACTATAAAAATCAAAGATTTCTCTAGCTTCCCTTATGATATAGTCAAACTCATCGATAAGAACGAGAGTGACCAACTTTTTAGCTTTAGGATTCTTTATAACGGGGAGCTCAAAAAACAATCTTTGCAAAGTAGGATGAGTATGGATAAATTTACTTTGAAGTTTGAGAACTAGTGCTTAAATAGCATCCACATAAGATCTAGTGGTTCAAAGTATAGGAGCATCATCGAGACTTATATTTCCCACACAATGGAAAAATTCTTCGATACGTTCCTTTCCCATAACATTCCCTTGCCCCAAGATAGAAGTTTTAGCATCCAGACTGCCCGTACGTCCAATCTTAGGAGTTAGGCCATCATCTGTTGGTGCCATAACAAAATAACTCATGGTTGTAAGCAAAGGATAGATCCGACAGGAAAACGCTGAACGAAAAAGAGGGGTGAATAAGACGGCAAATTTTTGTGAAGTGTGGGAGAGGAAAACGAGAGGCAAAGGGAAAATAATGTAAATTGTGAGGATATGAGATTTGTGATTAGGAACCCGGTATATGTTGAAGATCCTTCCCGGAAATGGCGCCAGAAATTCCTTTAGATGTCGCTTGAAGCTACGTCGGTATTTCCCCAAAGAGGAAGGAATGATGCAGCACATCGGCGGTAGGTATTTCCCTCAGATGTGAAACCAAGGTTATCGAACCAGTAGGAGAACCAAGCAACACAATGTAAATAGCACCTTCACACAAATAACAATTACTCGCAAGCCGATGTGTAAAAGGGGTTGTCAATCCCTTTCGGGTAGCGTCGCCAGAAATTGGCAAACGGACATGAGAGAGTTGTGAATATCGATAGATCGAACACCAAATAAAATAAATTGCAGAAAGGTATTTTTGTATTTTTGGTTTAGTATATTTGAAAATAAAAGGCAAATAAAATAGATCGCAAAGGCAAATAATATGAGAAAGAGACCCGGGGACCGTAAGTTTCACTAGTGGCTTCTCTCGAGAAAAATAGCAAACAATGGGCAATCAAATTACTGTTGGGCAATTGATAGAACTTCAAATACTCATGACGATATCTAGGCAATGATCATTATATAGGCATCACGTCAAAGATTAGTAGACCGACTCCTGCCTGCATCTACTACTATTACTCCACACATCGACCGCTATTCAGCGTGCATCTAGTGTATTAAGTTCATGGGAAAATGGAGTAATGCAATAAGAATGATGATATGATGTAGACAAGATCTATGTATGTAGAGATAGACCCCATCGTTTTATCCTTAGTACCAACGATACATACGAGTCGGTTCCCCTTCTGTCACTGGGATCAAGCACCGTAAGATCGAACCCACTACAAAGCACCTCTTCCCATTGCAAGATAAATAGATCAAGTTGGCCAAACAAAACCCAAATATCGGAGAAGAAATATGAGGCTATAAGCAATCATGCATATAAGAGATCAAAGAAACTCAAATAACTTTCATGGATATAAAAAGATATATCTGATCATAAACTCAAAGTTCATCTGATCCCAACAAACACAAGGCAAAAAGAGTTACATCATATGGATCTCCAAGAGACCATTGTATTGAGAATCAAACGAGAGAGAGGAAGACATCTAGCTACTAACTACAGACCCGAAGGTCTACAAAGAACTACTCACACATCATCAAAGAGGCACCAATGGAAGTGGTGAACCCCTCTGTGATGGTGTCTAGATTGGATCTGGTGGTTCTGGACTCTGCAGCGTCTAGAATTGATTTTCGTCGACTCCCCTAGGGTTTCTGGAATTTTGGGGTATTTATAGAGCAAAGAGGCGGTCCGGGGGGCACCCAAGGTGGGCACAACCCACGAGGGTGCGCCTGGGCCTCTTGGCGCGCCTGGTGGGTTGTTCTCTCCTCGGAGCACCCCCCGGGTGCAGCCTTGGCCCATTAGGTGTCTTTTGGTCCATAAAAAATCTCCGTAAATTATCATTGCATTTGGACTCCGTTTGGTATTGATTTTCTGTGATGTAAAAACATGCAAAAAAACCAGCAACTTGCACTTGGCACTATGTCAATAGGTTAGTACCAAAAAATGATATAAAATGACTATAAAATGATTATAAAACATCCATGATTGATAATATAACAACATGAAACAATCAAAAATTATAGATACATTGGAGAGGTATCACGACTCATGAGGAATGGGTGTTGCTTCCATTGGTCTGATGCCAAATCTCCCTGTGGCATTCGACACTGTCAGAGAGGTACTCTCAGATTTCCTCAATGAGAAGCATCTAGGTTTTTCTGAGATTGAGCCCTATCCATTTGGTCAAGCGTATGTCAAGATGAATAGTGTCTTTGACAGAGATGAGTTGGTCACCACCAGTCCACATTTGTTTACTAATGTCCGTGTTATCTTTCAAAAGCACAATAAGGGTATGAATTGTAGAAGATTGGTCCTTAATAGAGAGGCATGGATTTTATTATGTGGCTATCCACTAGATAGGAGAAAAATTCAGGAGGTTAATAATGTTGTTAGCAAGTTTGTGAAATTTTTGCAGTTGGACAGAGTCAGAAGCTTTCGGGCAAGTCTAATGGTCAAGGTGAGGGTTGAGGAGCTTAGAGACCTTCCAACTAGTATTGTTTTCGGTGAAGGATATGAATTTCAAACAGATTCTCTTACTGATCCTGTTGTGATCCTACAACAGCAGATCATGGGAGAGGAAGCACCTGATGAGGACCCCATTGATCCACAAGGAAACCCACATCCTGCTCCACATCAACAGAATTACCATCCAAACTAGCACAATTTATTCATAGGTCCTCTACATCAACATGAACAAGATGATCATCAGGCTCCAAACCAGCAGCAAGCTCCACACCTAAACCTACAACTTGCACTCAATATGGTGGCACAAGATGAGCAACATAATGCCAACTTAGAAGAAGAAGATGAGCAGGAGGAGATGCCAGGTTGTGGGCACTGGGCTATGCCACAAGATGCAGATCATGAGCTTCATGTTGGAGAATTTATGGCACTGCAAGATATCCTAGAACCAATGGAAGTAGAGGTTAACATCGCACTTGCTGCCAACAGTAGCATTACTGTATCTGAGATGCCACCAGATAATAGTGCTAGTTTAGATGCATCAGCTAATGGACCTTTGGCGCCACAACCACAGCGCCTACCAGATTTGAACTTGGTGCCCCAGCCCAATGGGCCTCAAGATCCACCTCAGGCCCAAGAGTTTAATCAAGCAGTGCAGATACCACCACCATAGCCCACCATTCCGCAACAGGACAGGATTCTCAACGAGCAGTTCCAGTTGGGACCAGATCCACTTCTAGAGGCCACCACTCAGTAGTCTGATAGTTATCAAAGGGATATTTTGGCTGATCCTATGATAAATGAGTTCCTATCTCTTCTTAAGAATAGTACCCAAGAAATTCAGAGGATCACCACAGTCTCTAACACAGATACAATCAGACATGCCCAAGGAACTGATGCCAGGGAGAATAGAGAGACGGATACAGATGGAGATTTGATAGCCACTCAAAATAAGCATGCTCTTCATGCTATCCAAATTTTAGGTGAGGACCAACAGTGTGACACATCAGCCCCACCAGGATTTCCTATTCCTGCATATCTTTACCAGGCTCATACTGTCTGCCCAGGTCCACTTCATCTTGAGCATGAAGATGTAGTTAACCTGGAGAACACTAATCTCTGCAATGTGGGCAACGAAGAAGCCTTTCTTGGGAAATAAGGTGCTATGGTTTGGAAAGAGCACTTTGCACCTACCAAAGACAGTACCAATATCATCCAAGTACCATCTGAATGGGTCAATTTTTTGTCTGTCACTCTACTCACCCCAGATAAATTTGATTTGGCTAAGAAATTCATCACTTCCATGGTTTGGGGAATCATCTCATCCAACTCTAAAACCAACTCAACCGTGCCATTTGTTATCCCAGATAAGTGTCCTGCTGATAGCTCACTAGCATGCATGCTATACTCTCATTCCCAGGGCACTCAGGAACAAGCAAACTCCTCCCCTGCTGAGAAATCCACATCTGAAGCTATGTCAGCATCCTCCACCTCTGCTCTGCACAAAAGCAAGAAGAGGAAGGACAAGATCCCTTTGGTGGAAACTAAGGTAAGAAGAAGCTGCATGCTATAGAAATTGTCAAAAGGTTTTAGGAAAGCTGTATGCAGAAATAGAGATTGTCTTGCTTGTTGCTCTGCTCCGCCAGTTTTACCAGCAAAGATCATTAAAAGCTTAAACACCACTTTTTGCAAGTTCTGACAAGGACACCACAGAAGAAATCTTAAGCAAGAAGGCCAGGAAGAACAAGGGAGACAAAACTACAACAGAAGGATCCAAAGTTGCAAAGGAGAAGAGCAAGAAGTGGATTTGACCTTTGGTTGTTTTTGTCAGGATAGATCTTTTGTGTTTAAGTGCTTAGTTTGTAAGAAAGTTATGTGAGATGGTCTATATGACTTTTGATGCTCTTTTACCTCTTTATCATGATGACAATTGCCTAGTTTTTTCACGTGTTACTGAAACCTACATGTTGCTTCCTAGGTTATGTCAGAGTACTGTATCTCTCTTAAGTTGGTCAGTTAAGCACCTGCCATCAGATGAATAGAGACTGGAACATTCTTAACTGGAATATCAGAGGTCTGAATGACCCAAAAATGGCCAACTATTGCTAACAAGATTGAAGAAACCAAATGCTCCATTATATGCTTACGAGTAACCAAAAAATAAGACATTGACTCTGTATTCATAAAAAAATTCTGTCCTAGAAGAATCTCAAAATTCCATTTCCTTCCTTTGATTGGGGCATCTGGAGGCTTGCTTGTAGCATGGAATGAACAACTTTTTTCAGGACAACTCTTCCATATAAATAACTTCTCCATCTCCATACAATTCACTTCAAAACACAATGGTGAGACCTGGATACTGACCAATGTTTATGGCCCTTGCCAGCAAAGTGAGAGACACAATTTTCTGCAGTGGTTTGAAAACTTCACAATGCAAGATGATACAGACTGCTTAATAGTGGGAGACTTTAACTTTATCAGATACCTCAATAATAGAAGCAGAGATGGTGGAAATATTAGTGATATGTTAGCTTTCAATGAAGCTATCAGTAAAGAGGCCCTTATTGAAGTTCCCCTTAAAGGCAGAAAATTTACTTGGAGTAATATGCAAGACAGCCCATTGCTAGAAAAACTGGATTGGTGCTTCACTTCAGAAGCCTAGACTCTCAAATATCCTGCTACATATGCCTACCCATTAGCTAAGACCACCTCAGACCATGTCCCAATCAAGATCTCCATTGGATCATCTATCCCCAAATCCAGGGTTTTCAGATTTGAATTTTTTTTGGCAAGAACACCACCAATTTAAGGAAGCTGTGCAGAACATCTGGACTCAAGAGGTTAATGAAGAAGATAGTGCCAAAACAATAGCAGTGAAGTTTAAAAGGTTGAGGAAGGGACTGAAAGTTTGGTCCAGGGAGATTTTAGACCTGAAGAAAATTATTCATTGTGCAAACTTCCTAATTCTGTGTTATGACAATTTTGAGGAATATAGAGATCTTTCACAGGAAGAATCCAATGGCAGAATCATCATCAAAACCCACTTAGAAACTGTCTTGGAGCACCAAAGAAAATATTGGAAGCGGAGGGCTACAATCAGACAAATTAAGGTGGGGGAAGCCAATACCAAGTACTTCTAAGCTAGAGCTACTATCAAACTCAGAAATAACTGCATTGTCATGTTGAAAGATGAAACAGGTTTTAAACATCTTGATCATAATGCTACGCCTGCTATCCTATACAAAGCCTTCAAAGAAAGACTGGGTACCAAGATAAAGACTCAAAACCCTCTGCTCATCCAACACTTGTTGCATCCCATTGATAATCTTTGTGAGTTGGAAGTGCCTTCTGAAGTAAATATGCCCTAGAGGCAATAATAAAGTTGTTATTTATATTTCCTTATATCATGATAAATGTTTATTATTCATGCTAGAATTGTATTAACCGGAAACTTAGTACATGTGTGAATACATAGACAAATAGAGTGTCCCTAGTATGCCTCTACTTGACTAGCTCGTTAATCAAAGATGGTTAAGTTTCCTAGCCATGGACATGTGTTGTCATTTCATGAACGGGGTCACATCATTAGAGAATGATGTGATGGACAAGACCCATCCGTTAGCTTAGCATAATGATCGTTCAGTTTTATTGCTACTGCTTTGTTCATGACTTATACATGTTCCTCTGAGTATGAGATTATGCAAATCCCGAATACCGGAGGAACACCTTGTGTGATATCAAATGTCACAACGTAACTGGGTGATTATAAAGATGCTCTACAGGTGTCTCCGATGGTGTTTGTTGAGTTGGCATAGATCGAGATTAGGATTTGTCACTCCGTCTATCGGAGAGGTATCTCTGGGCCCTCTCGGTAATGTACATCACTAAGAGCCTTGCAAGCAATGTGACTAATGAGTTAGTTGTAGGATGATGCATTATGGAACAAGTAAAGAGACTTGCCGGTAACGAGATTGAACTAGGTATGATGATACCGACGATCGAATCTCGGGCAAGTAACATACCGATGACAAAGGAAAAACGTATATTGTTATGCGGTTTGACTGATAAAGATCTTCCTAGAATATGTAGGAACCAATATGAGCATCCAGGTTCCGCTATTGGTTATTGACCAGAGATGAGTCTTGGTCATGTCTACATAGTGCTAGAACCCGTAGGGTCCGCACGCTTAACGTTTTGTGACGATTTGTATTATGAGTTATATGATTTGAAGACCGAAGTTTGTTCGGAGTCCCAGATGAGATTGGGGACATGACGAGGAATCTCGAAATGGTCGAGACGTAAAGATCGATATATTTGAAGGCTATATTCAGACATCGGAAAGGTTCCTAGCGATTCGGGTATTTTCGGAGTACCGGAGAGTTATGGGAATTCATATTGGGTCTTAATGGGCCATACGGGAAAGGAGAGAAAGGCCTAAAGGGTGGCCATGCCCCTTCCCCATGGACTGGTCCGAATTGGACTAGGGAAAGGGGGCGCCCCTTCCTTCCTTCTCCTTCTCCCTTCCCTTTTTCCTATTCCATGTGGGAGGTGGAAACCTACTAGGACTAGGGAGTCCTAGTAGGACTCCACACTTTGGGCGCGCCCTATGAGGGCCGGCCTCCTCCTCCCTCCATCCTTTATATGCGTGGCTAGGGGGCACCCCATAGACACACAAGTTGATCATTGATCTCTTAGCCGTGTGCGGTGCCCCCTCCACCATAATCCACCTCGGTCATATCGTCGTAGTGCTTAGGCGAAGCCCTGCACTGGTAGCTTCGTCATCACCGTCATCACGCCGTCGTGCTGACGAAGCTTTCCCTCGACACTCAGATGGATCGAGAGTTCGTGGGACGTCACCGAGACGAACGTGTGCAGATCGCGGAGGTGCCATACTTTCCGTACTAGGATCGGTCGGATCGTGAAGACGTACGACTACATCAACCACGTTGTCACAACGCTTTTGCTTACGGTCTACGAGGGTACGTGGATAATACTCTTCCCCTCTTGTTGCTATGCTTCACCATGATAGATCTTGCGTGTGCGTAGGAATTTTTTTTAAAATTACTACGTTCCCCAACAGTGGCATCTGAGCCAGGTCTATGCGTAGATGTTATATGCACGAGTATAACACAAAGGAGCTGTGGGCGTGAGTATATACATATTGCTTGCCATCAGTAGTTGATTCTTGATTCAGAAGTATTGTTGGATGAAGTGGCTCAGACCGACATTACTCGTACGCTTACGCGAGACTGGTTCTACCGACATACTTCGCGCACAGGTGGCTAGTGGGTGTCTGTTTCTCCAACTTTAGTTGAATCGGATTCAATGAACAGGGTTCTTTCTGAAGATCAAAAAGCAATCACTATACCACGTTGTGGTTTTCGATGCATAGGTAAGAACGGTTCTTGCTCAGCCCGTAGCAGCCACGTAAACTTGCAAGAACAAAGTAGAGGACGACTAACTTGTTTTTGCAGGGCATGTTGTGATGTGATGTGGTCAAAAGATGATGCTAAATTTTATTGTATGAGATGATCATGTTTTGTTAAAGTTACCGGCAACTGGTAGGAGCCTTATTGTTGTCTCTTTATTGCATAAGATGCAAGCACCATATAATTGCTTTACTTTATCGCTATGCGATAGCAATAGTTGC
Source organism: Triticum urartu (assembly GCF_003073215.2). Taxonomy (NCBI): domain Eukaryota; kingdom Viridiplantae; phylum Streptophyta; class Magnoliopsida; order Poales; family Poaceae; genus Triticum; species Triticum urartu. The sequence goes on from NC_053024.1 coordinate 389,183,933, forward strand.
AAAAGCAATAGTTGGCGAGACGACCATGTGACGACACATTGATAAAGATCAAGATGATGGAGATCATGGTGTCATGCTGGTAACGATGGAGATCATGATGGTACTTTGGAGATGGAGATCAAAGGCACAAGATGATGATGGCCATATCATGTCACATATTTTGATTGAATGTGATGTTAATCTTTTATGCATCTTATTTTGCTCAGTAGGACGGTAGCTTTATAAGATGATGCCTTACTAAAATTTCAAGGTATAAGTGTTCTCCCTAACTATGCACCATTTCGACAGTTCTTCGTGCTGAGACACCACGTGATGATCGGGTGTGATAAGTTCTACGTTCACATACAATGGGTGCAAGCTAGTTTTGCACATGCAGAATACTCGGGTTTAACTTGACAAGCCTAGCATATGCAGATATGGCCTCGGAACACTGAGACCGAAAGGTCGAACGTGAATCATATAGTAGATATGATCAACATCAAGATGTTCACCATTGAAAACTACTCCATCTCACGTGATGATCGGACATGGTTTAGTTGAAATGGATCATGTGATCACTTAGATGATTAGAGGGATGTCTATCTAAGTTGGAGTTCTTAAGTAATATGATTAATTGAACTTAATTTATCATGAACTTAGTCCTGATAGTTTTTGCATATCTATGTTGTAGATCAATAGCTTGTGATATAGCTCCCCGTTAATTTTTTGATATGTTCCTAGAGAAAAATAAGTTGAAAGATGATAGTAGCAATGATGTGGACTAGGTCCGTGATCTGAGGATTATCCTCATTGTTGCACAGATCAATTATGTCCTTGATGCAGCGCTAGGTGACAGACCTATTGCAGGAGCAGATGCACGCGTTATGAACGTTTGACAAAGCTCGGTATGATGACTACTTAATAGTTTAGTGCACAATGCTTTACGGCTTATAACCGTGACTTCAAAAATGTTTTGAATGCCACGAAACATACAAGATGTTCTAAGATTTCAAATTGGTATTTCATACTCATCCCGTGTCGAGAGGTATGAGACCTCTAGCAGTACTTTGCCTACAAGGTGGAGGAGAATAGCTCAAGCAGTGAGCATGTGCTCAGATTGTCTGGGTACTACAATTGCTTGAATCAAGTGCGAGTTAATCTTCTACATAAGATAGTAATTGATAAAGTTCTCTAGTCACTATCACCAAGTTACTAGAACTTAGTGATGAACTATAGTATGCAAGGGATGACGAAAGTAATTCCCAAGCTCTTCGCGGTGCTGAAATCGATGAAGGTAGAAATCAAGAAATAGCATCAAGTGTTGACGGTTAACAAGACCACTAGTTTCAAGAAAAGAGCAAATGGAAAGAAAGAGGAACTTCAAAGAAGAAAGGCAAGCAAGTTGCCCCTCCCATGAAGAAGCTCAAAGCTAGACCCAAGCCTGGAACTGAGTGCTTCTACTTCAAAGGAAATGGTCACTAGAAGTGGAACTGCCCTAGATACTTGGCGGATAAGAAGGATGGCAAAGTGAACAAAAGTATATATTTGATATACATGTTATTGATGTGTACTTTACTAGTGTTTATAACAACACGTCAGTATTTGATACTGGTTCAGTTACTAAGAGTAGTAACTCGAAACGGGAGTTGCAAAATAAACAGAGACTAGTTAAGGGCGAGGTGATGATGTGAGTTGGAACTGATTCCAAGGTTGATAAGATCACCATCGCACACGCCCTTTACCTTCGGTATTAGTGTTGAACCTAAAATAAATGTTATTCGGTGTTTGTGTAAAGCATAATATGATTGGATCATGTTTATTGCAATACGGTTATTCATTGAAGTCAAGGATAATTGTTATTCTGTTTACATGAATAAAACCTTCTGAGGTCATACACCCAAGGTGAATGGTTTATTGAATCTCGATCGTAGTAATACACATATTCATAATATTGAGGCCAAAAGATGCAAAGTTAATAATGATAGGGCAACTTATATGTGGCACTGCCGTTTAGGTCATATTGGTGTAAAGCGCATGAAGAAACTTCATCCTGATGGGCTTTTGAAATCACTTGATTATGAATCATTTGATGCTTGCGAACCATGCCTTGTGGGCAAGATGACTAAAACTCCGTTCTTCAGAACAATGGAGCAAGCAACTGACTTATTGGAAATAGTACATACTGATGTATGCAATCCGATGACTGTTGAGGCTCGCGGCGGGTATCGTTATTTTCTGATCTTCACAGATGATTTGAGCAGATATGGGCATATCTACTTGATGAAACATAAGTCTGAAACATTTGAAAAGTTCAAAGAATTTCAGAGTGAAGTGGAAAATCATCGTAATAAGAAAATAAAGTTTCTGCGATCTGATCGTGGAGGAGAATATTGGAGTTACGAGTTTGGTCTTCGTTTGAAACAATGCGGAATATTTTCGCAACTCACGCCACCTCAAACACCACAACGTAATGGTGTGTCCGAACTTCATAACCGTACTTTATTAGATATGGTGCAATCTATGATGTCTCTTACTGAATTACCACTATCGTTTTGGGGTTATGCATTAGAGACAGCTGCATTCACATTAAATAGGGCACCGTCTAAAAATCCATTGAGACGACACCGTATGAACCGTGGTTTAGCAAGAAACCTAAGCTATCGTTTCTTAAACTTTGAGGTTGCGATGCTTATGTGAAAAAGTTTCAACCTGATTAGCTCAAACCCAAATCGGAGAAATGCGTCTTCGTAGATACCCAAAAGAAACTGTTGGGTACACCTTCTATCACAAATCCGAAGGCAAGATCTTTTTACTAAGAGTGGATCCTTTCTAGAGAAGGAGTTTCTCTCAAAGAAATGAGTGGGAGGAAAGTAGAACTTGATGAGGTAATTGTACCTTCTCTCGAATTGTAAAGTAGATCATCACTAAAATTAGTTCCAGTGATGCCTACACCAATTAGTGAGGAAGTTAATGATAATGATCATGAAACTTCAGATCAGCTTACTACCGAACATCGTAGGTCAACCAGAGTACGTTCCGCACCAGAGTGGTACGGTAATCCTACTCTAGAAGTCATGTTACTAGACCATGACGAACCTACAAACTATGAGGAAGCGATGATGAGCCTAGATTCCGCAAAATGGCTTGAGGCCATGGAATCTGAGATGGGATCCATGTATGAGAACAAAGTATGGACTTTGATTGACTTTCCCTATGATCGGTGAGTCATTGAGAATAAATGGATCTTCAAGAGGAAGACGAATGCTGATAGTAGTGTAACTATCTACAGAGCTCGAATTGTTGCAAAAGGTTTTTGACAAGTTCAAGGTGTTGACTACGATGAGATTTTTCTCACTCGTATCGATGCTTAAAAGTATGTGATACGTCTCCAATGTATCTATAATTTTTGATTGTTCCATGCTATTATATTATCTGTTTTGGGTGTTAATGGGCTTTATTTTACACTTTTATATTATTTTTGGGACTAACCTATTAACCCAAGGCCCAGTGCAAATTGTTGTTTTTTGCCTATTTCAGTGTTTCGCAGAAAAGGAATATAAAACGGAGTCCAAACGGAATGAAACCTTCGGGAGCATGATTTTTGGAACAAACGTGATCCAGAGGACTTGGAGTGGACGTCAAACAACCAACAAGGATTCCACGAGGAAGGGGGCGCGCCTACCCCCCTAGGCGCACCCTCCCCCCTCGTGGCTCAACCGACCTACTTCTTCCTCCTATATATGTTCACATACCCCGAAAACATCCAGGAGCACCACGAAACCCTATTTCCACCACCGCAACCTTCTGCACCCAATTTAATTTTATTTCTTGCTTTTTGGTTCTGTTTAGTAATAAATAATTCATCTAGCCTCTGTTTAGATGTGGTTTCATGCTTTTAATTAGTGTCTGTTCCAAGTAGAACCTTTGGGAAGACTTGGGAAAATTCTTTACGATCTTGCTGTAAAAAACAGAAACTTTAGCGCTCACGAGATTTGCTGCCATTTTTTATTGGAGAGTGCTATTTAGTTAATTATTTTTGTAGATGGTTAATAGATAAATTCCTCACGTCCATAAATTTATTTTAGAATTTTTGGGGTTCCAGAAATATTCGAAACATACAGATTACTACAGACTGTTCTGTTTTTGACAGATTCTGTTTTTCGTGTGTTGTTTGCTTATTTTGATGAATCTATGGCTAGTAAAAGAGTTTATGAACCATAGAAAAGTTGGAATACAGTAGGTGTAACACCCATATAAATAAATAATGAGTTCATTACAGTAGCTTGAAGTGGTGGTTTGTTTTGTTTTACTAACGGAGCTCACGAAGATTTTCTTTTAAATGTTGTGTTGTGAAGTTTTCAAGTTTTGGGTAAAGATTTGATGGATTATGGAACAAGGAGTGGCAAGAGCCTAAGCTTGGGGATGCCCAAGGCACCCCAAGGTAAAATTCAAGGACAACCAAAAGCCTAAGCTTGGGGATGCCCCGGAAGGCATCCCCTCTTTCGTCTTCGTCCATCGGTAACTTTATTTGGAGCTATATTTTTATTCGCCACATGATATGTGTTTTGCTTGGAGCGTCTTGTATGATTTGAGTCTTTGATTTTTAGATTACCACAATCATCCTTGCTGTACACACCTTTTGGGAGAGACACACATGAATTGGAATTTATTAGAATACTCTATGTGCTTCACTTATATCTTTTGAGTTGGATAATTTTTGCTCTAGTGCTTCGCTTATATCTTTTAGAGCACGACGGTGGTTTTATTTTATAGAAATAATTGATCTCTCATGCTTCACTTATATCATTTTGAGATTCCTTTATAACATCATGGTAATTCACTTTGGTTATAAATTTTAAATGCTAAGAGAAGTTGGATGCTTGATAGATTGTTTTGAGATATAAAGGTGGTAATATTAGAGGTGTGCTAGTTGAGTAATTGTGAAATTTATGAATATTTGTGTTGAAGTTGGCCAGTCCCGTAGCATGCACGTATGGTAAACTTTATGTGACAAATTTGAAGCATGAGTAGTTCTTTGATTGCTTTCCTTATGAGTGGCGGTCGGGGACGAGCGATGGTCTTTTCCTACCAATCTATCCCCCTAGGAGCATGCGCGTAGTGCTTGGTTTTGATGACTTGTAGATTTTTGCAATAAGTATGTGAGTTCTTTATGACTAATGTTGAGTCCATGGATTATACGCACTCTCATCCTTCCATCATTGCTAGCCTCTTCGGTACCGTGCATTGGCCTTTCTCACCTTGAGAGTTGGTGCAAATTTCGCCTGTGCATCCAAACCCCGTGATATGATACGCTCTATCACACATAAACCTCCTTATATTTTCCTCAAAACAGCCACCATACCTACCTATTATGGCATTTCCATAGCCATTCCGAGAAATATTTCCATGCAACTTTCCACCGTTCCATTTATTATGACATACATCATCATTGTCATATTGCTTTGCATGATCATGTAGTCGACATTGTATTTGTGGCAAAGCCACCTTGCTTAATTTTTCATACATGTCACTCTTGATTCATCGCAATCCCGGTACACCGCCGGAGGCATTCACATAGAGTCATATTTTGTTCTAAGTATCGAGTTGTAATTCTTGAGTTGTAAGAAAATAAAAGTGTGATGATCATCATTAGAGCATTGTCCCATGTGAGGAAAGGATGATGGAGACTATGATGCCCCCACAAGTCGGGTTGAGACTCCGGACGAAAAAAAGAGGCCATAAAAAGAGAGAAAAGAAGGCCCAAATAAAAAAATGAGAGAAAAAGAGAGAAGGGACAATGTTACTATCCTTTTTCCACACTTGTGCTTCAAAGTAGCGCCATGATCTTCATGATAGAGAGTCTCTTATTTGTCACTTTCATATACTAGTTGGAATTTTTCATTATAGAACTTGGCTTGTATATTCTAATGATGGGCTTCCTCAAATGCCCTAGGTCTTCGTGAGCAAGAAAGTTGGATGCACACCCACTTAGTTTCTTTGATGAGCTTTCATATATTTATAGCTCTAGTGCATCTGTTGCATGGCAATCCCTACTCCTTGCAGTGACATCAATCGGTGGGCATCTCCATAGCCCATTGATTAGCCGCGTCAATGTGAGACTTTCTCCCTTTTTGTCTACTCACACAACCTCAATCATCATATTCTATTCCACCCATAGTGCCATGTCCATGGCTCGCGCTCATATATTGCATAAAAGTTGAAAGAGTTTGAAAAGGCTAAGTATGAAACAATTGCTTGGCTTGTCATCGGGGTTGTGCATGATGGGAGCATTTTTTGTGACCAAAATGAAGCATTGGGAAACCATATGACTTTGTAGGGATAAGTTTTCTTTGGCTATGGTATTTTGATAAGACATAATTGCTTTATTTTATACTTTTATATTATTTTTGGGACTAACCTATTAACCCAAGGCCCAGTGCAAATTACTGTTTTTTTGCCTATTTCAGTGTTTCGCATAAAAGGAATATCAAACGGAGTCCAAACAGAATGAAACCTTCGGGAGCGTGATTTTTGGAACAAACGTGATCTAGAGGACATGGAGTGGACGTCAAGTAACCAACAAGGAGTCCACGAGGCAGGGGGCGCGCCCTCCCCCCTCATGGGCCCCTCGTGGCTCAACCGACCTACTTCTTCCTCCTATATATGTTCACATACCCCGAAAACATCCAGGAGCACCACGAAACCCTATTTCCACCGCCGCAAACTTCTATACCCAAGAGATCCCATCTTGGGGCCTTTTCCAGAGCTCCGCCGGAGGGGGCACTGATCACGGAGGGCCTCTACATCAACTCCATGGCCCCACCGATGATGTGTGAGTAGTTTACTTCAGACCTTCGGGTCCATAGCTAGTAGCTAGATGGCTTCTTCTCTCTTTTTGGATCTCAATACAAAGTTCTTCTCGATCTTCTTGGAGATCTATTCGATGTAACTCTTTTTGTGGTGTGTTTGTTGAGATCCGAAGAATTGTGGGTTTATGATCAAGTATATCTATGAACAATATTTGATTCTTCTCTGAAATCTTTTATGCATGATTGGTTATCTTTGCAAGTCTCTTCGATTATTAGTTTGGTTTGTCCTACTAGCTTGATCTTTCTTGCAATGGGAGAAGTGCTTAGCTTTCGGTTCAATCTTGCGGTGCTCGATTCCAGTGACAGAAAGAGAAACGATACGTATTGTATTGTTGCCATCGAGGATAAAAATATGGGGTTTATATCATATTTCTTGCGTTTATCCCTCTACATCATGTCATCTTACCTAAGGCGTTACTCTATTCTTATGAACTTAATACTCTAGATGCATGTTGGATAGCGGTCGATGTGTGGAGTAATAGTAGTAGATGCAGGCAGGAGTCGGTCTATTTGTCACGGACGTGATGCCTATATACATGATCATGCCTAGATATTCTCATAATTATTCGCTTTTCTATCAATTGCTCGACAGTAATTCGTTCACCCACCGTAATACTTATGCTATCTTGACAGAAGCCACTAGTGAAACCTATGGCCCCCGGGTCTATTCTCCATCATATAAGTTTCCAATCTATTTTATTTTGCAATCTTTACTTTTAATCTATATCATAAAAATACCAAAAATATTTATGTTATCATTATTATCTCTATCAGACCTCACTCTCGTAAGTGGCCGTGAAGGGATTGACAACCCCTTTATCGAGTTGGTTGCGAGGTTCTAATTTGTATGTGTAGGTACGAGGGACTTGCGTGTGGCCTCCTACTGGATTGATACCTTGGTTCTCAAAAACTGAGGGAAATACTTACGCTACTTTGCTGCATCACCCTTTCCTCTTCAAGGGAAAACCAATGCAGTGCTCAAGAGGTAGCAGTCTGTCCGAATCATGTTAGTTGTTGCCGTATATTATGAAATCTGGCAAATGGATGTCAAAACTGCATTCCTTAATGGATTTCTTAAAGAAGAGTTGTATATGGTGCAACCAGAAGGTTTTGTTGATCCTAAAGGTTCTAACAAAGTGAGCAAGCTCCAGCGATCCATCTATGGATTGGTGCAAGCATCTCGGAGTTGGAATATATGCTTTGATAAAGTGATCAAAGCATATGGTTTTATATAGACTTGCGGTGAAGCCTGTATTTATAAGAAGGTGAGTGGGAGCACTACAACATTTCTGATAAGTATATGTGAATGACATATTGTTGATCGGAAATAATGTAGAATTTTCTGGAAAGCATAAAGGAGTGTTTGAAAGGAGTTTTTCAAAGAAAGACCTCGGTGAAGCTACTTACATATTGAGCATCAAGATCTATAGAGATAGATCAAGACGCTTGATATATTTTCAATGAGTACATGCCTTGACAAGATTTTGAAATAGTTCTAAATGGAACAGTCAAAGAAGGAGTTCTTGCCTGTGTCGCAAGGTGTGAAGTTGAGTAAAGACTCAAAATCTAGCCATGACAGAAAATAGAAAGAGAATGAAAAGTCATTCCCTATGCCTCAGTCATAGGTTCTATAAAGTATGCTATGTTGTGTACTAGACCTATTATGTACCTCACAATAAGTTTGGCAAGAGGGTACCATAGTGATCCAGGAGTGGATCACTGGACAACGGTCAAAAAATATCCTTAGTGTAATATGGAAATGTTTCTCAGTTATGGAGGTGACAAAGAGTTCGTTGTAAAGAGTTACGTCGATGCAAGCTTTGACACTGATCTGGATGACTCTAAGTCTCGATCTAGATACATATTGAAAGTGGGAGCAATTAGCTAGAGTAGCTCCGTGCAAAGCATTGTAGACATAGAAAATTTGCAAAATACATACGGCTCTGAATGTGGCAGACCCGTTGACTAAATTTCTCTCACAAGCAAAACATGATCACTCTTTGGGTGTTAATCACATAGTGATGTGAACTAGATTATTGACTCTAGTAAACCCTTTGGGTGTTAGTCACATAGAGATGTGAACTAATCACATAGAGATGTGAACTATTGGTGTTAAATCACATGACGATGTGAACTAGATTACTAACTCTAGTGCAACTGGGAGACTGGAGGAAATATGCCCTAGAGGCAATAATAAAGTTGTTATTTATATTTCCGTATACCATGATAAATGTTTATTATTCATGCTAGAATTGTATTAACCGGAAACTTAGTACATGTGTGAATACATAGACAAACAGAGTGTCCCTAGTATGCCTCTACTTGACTAGCTCGTTAATCAAAGATGGCTAAGTTTCCTAGCCATGGACATGTGTTTTCATTTGATGAACGGGGTCACATCATTAGAGAATGATGTGATGGACAAGACCCATCTGTTAGCTTAGCATAATGATCGTTCAGTTTTATTGCTACTGCTTTCTTCATGACTTATACATGTTCATCTGACTATGAGATTATGCAACTCCCGCATACCGGAGGAACACCTTGTGTGCTATCAAACGTCACAACATAACTGGGTGATTATAAAGATGCTCTACAGGTGTCTCCGATGGTGTTTTTTGAGTTGGCATAGATCGAGATTAGGATTTGTCACTCCGTCTATCGGAGAGGTATCTCTGGGCTCTCTCGGTAATGTACATCACTATGAACCTTGCAAGCAATGTGACTAATGAGTTAGTTGCAGTATGATGCATTACAGAACGAGTAAAGAGACTTGCCGGTAACGAGATTGAACTAGGTATGATGATATCGACGATCGAAGCTCGGGCAAGTAACATACCAATGACAAAGGGAACAACGTATGTTGTATGCGGTTTGACCGATAAAGATCTTCGTAGAATATGTAGGAACCAATATGAGCATCCATGTTCCGCTATTGGTTATTGACCAGAGATGAGTCTCGGTCATGTCTACATAGTTCTCGAACCCGTAGGGTCTGCACGCTTAATGTTCTGTGATGATTTGTATTATGAGTTATGTGATTTGATGACCGAAGTTTGTTTGGAGTCCCAGATGAGATCGGGGACATGACGAGGAGTCTCAAAATGGTCGAGACGTAAAGTCGATACATTGGAAGGCTATATTCGGACATCGGAAAGGTTTCGAGTGATTCGGGTATTTTCGGAGTACCGGAGAGTTACGGGAATTCGTATTGGGCCTTAATGGGCCGTACGGGAAAGGAGAGAAAGGCCTCAAGGGTGGGCACGCCCCTTCCCCATGGACTGGTCTGAATTGGACTAGGGAAAGGGGGCACCCCCTTCCTTCCTTCTCCTTCTCCCTTCCCTTTTTCCTATTCCATGTGGGAGGTGGAAACCTACTAGGACTAGGGAGTCCTAGTAGGACTCCACACTTTGGGCGCGCCGTATGAGGGCCGGCCTCCTCCTCCCCCCATCCTTTATATACGTGGCCAGGGGGCACCCCATAGACACAGAAGTTGATCATTGATCACTTAGCTATGTGCGCTGCCCCCCTCCACCATAATCCACCTCGGTCATATCATCGTAGTGCTTAGGCGAAGCCCTGCGCCGGTAGCTTCATCATCACCGTCATCACGCCGTCGTGCTGACGAAGCTCTCCCTTGACACTCAGCTGGATCGGGAGTTCGTGGGACGTCACCGAGCCGAACATGTGCAGATCACGGAGGTGCCGTACTTTCCGTACTAGGATCGGTCGGATCGTGAAGACGTACGACTACATCAACCGCGTTGTCATAACACTTCCGCTTACGGTCTACGAGGGTACGTGGACAACACTCTTCCCCTCTCGTTGCTATGCATCACCATGATAGATCTTGCGTGTGCGTAGGAAATTATTTGAAATTACTGCCTTCCCCAACACCTTTCACTAAAGATGAAATTGATAAAGTGGTGCAACAGATGCCTGCTGACAAACCACCAGGTCCAGATGGTTTTAACACAACTTTCCTTAAGCATTGTTGGGACATCATTGCACTAGATTTCTATAAGCTCATAGAGGATTTCCACTCAGGCAGGTCAATATTCAGATTATCAATTATTCCTTCATCAATCTGATACCCAAGCATGATGCAGCATCAACTCCAGCAGACTTCAGACCTATCTCTTTACTCAACTGCACACTTAAGATTATCACTAAATTGCTGGCAAATAGATTGCAGAAAGTCATCTTGGGCATGGTTAATAAAAATCAATATGGCTTTCTCAATAATAGGTGCATCCAAGATTACATGGCCTGGGCTTATGAATATATTTATCAATGCCAACAGAGTAAGAAGGAGCTCATTCTTTTAAAACTAGATTTTGAAAAGGCATTTGATATGATCAGCCATGATACTATTATAGAAGTGATGCAGGCTAAAGGTTTTAGACCAAAATGGATTCACTGGATCAAAATGATCTATGAGACTAGTTTTTCCTAAGTTTTACTCAATGGGATCCCAGGAAAACAGTTCTAGTGTAAGAAAGGTGTCAGGCAAGGGGACTCACTTTCACCCCTGATCTTTGTCATTGCTATTGATATTTTATAGTCTATGATGAATGAAGCAATGCAAAACTCCCTGGTTGCATCTCCATTAAATCACAGATCCAGTTCAGATTATCCCATAATCCAATATGCTGATGACACCATCCTTGTGGCTCCTGCTGATATCAGACAAGTGCAGCACATCAAGAATTTGCTACTTCATTATGCAGACTATACAGGTATGAAGGTCAACTACTCAAAATCTACCCTGGTGTCTCCTTAATACACCTGAGGCCAAAATGCAAGAGATATCTAACCTCCTTGGTTGCAGAATTGGAACTTTGCCTCATAAATATTTGGGACTACCTCTTTGCAGTTCTAAACCCAGAGTGATAGATTATGTTCCCCTGCTGCAGAGAATTGAACACAGATTACTTGGATGCTCTACCCTTTTGTACACTGGAGACAAAATTACACTCCTCAAGTCAGTATTTACAAGTATGCCTACATTCTTCATGTGCACATTCAGGATACCCAAGACTATGCTCAAACAAATCAACTCTTACCTCATGAACTGCTTCTGGAGAAAATATGGTTCTGAAGATAGAGGTACTGCTCTCAACTCTTGGCAGAAAGTTCGCAAACCCAAAACACATGGAGGTCTGGGGGTTTTGGATCTACATGCACATAACCAAGCTCTCCTAATGAAACACCTACATAAATTCCTAAATAAAGCAGACATTCCTTGGGTTAACATAATCTGGGAAGCTTACTATCTAGATAGTATTCCAAGAGACAAGATGGTAGGCTCCTTCTGGTGGAAAGAAATTTGAAAGCTGCTTCGAACATTCAAGCTAAATTCTATTTGTAGAGCGGGAAAGGGTGATACTGTTAATTTCTTGAAAAACAGATGGTAAGAGATCCCTCTGAATGAGAAATACCTAGAGCTCCATTCATTTGCAGTTAGTCATGAGGTCACTCTCTTTCAAATCCAGCAACTAATAGACTTTAGTCAACACTTCCACAAACCTCTCTCACTGGAAGCCTATAGTCAATTCAATGCCCTTGAAGAATTGGTAAGTAGCAAAACAAACTCTATTGTTCAAGATGTCTGGACCTTAAACACAGCTTCCCAACAATTCTCATCCATGAAACTATACAAATCATTGATGGGAGTGAGTATAGCACACAACATTTTCATGATGGTTTGGAATTCTGCTTGCCGTCTTAGACACAAAATCTTCTTCTGGATCCAATTGCATGATAGGCTTAGAACAAGGAATATGATTAAAAGAAGGAATATGCATTTGGAAGATTACAACTGTGCTTTATGTTCAAATAAAACAGAGGAAACCGTTTCAACCTATTCTGGAACTGTCCTTTCACATGGCTATGCTGGAGCTCAATCATACACAGCAGAAGCAGAGGCATATCCACTTTTGATGAAGTGCACCTTTTGAAAGAGAGATTACCACCGGGCATTGCAATGGAAATCATTGTCATGGGATGTTGGAGTATATGGATGATCCGAAATGGTAAAATCTTCAGGAGAGCGCCACCTCATCCAGACTCATGGAAATTCTACCTTAAAGAAGGACTCCAGATTACCAGGATTAGAGCAAAGCAAGAAAAAGAAGAACATATCAGCTCTTGGATAGTACAGAACTTGTAATTTAATTCCCATGTTTGATCGCACTGGTGTTGGGTGATTCTTGTTGGATAATTGTTTGTATATATTTTATTATAATGAAAATACCATAGAACTACAGTTCTATGGTTTTGCCTAAAAAAATGAAGTGCACTCCAAAGACTCACCCCTCCCCCACAGCCTTCTAATATGGAGGCTAGTGGGCCCATTTTGAAGCGGCCTTAAAAAATAATGTCAATTGGCTTTTGTATCAAAATTATAACACAAATGGTTATTATGACAATCCACCACATGTGACTCTGCTAGAGTTACTCTAATACTCCTTCATAGAATGGTTCTTCATAATTTCATGATTTTCGTTATTTTAGGACCACAAATTGCAACTTACTGTCCAGGTCGACAGAGATCACCACTGAGGAGCAGCGCACGACGACGACCATGGACTACGAGCCTGCTGGGGGAGGGATGATGACGCAAGAATCTATAGCCTTCGACAGGCTCAAGGCCTTCTGCAACAATCTCATGAAGAAGCTGGGACCCCCACTCCTCCGCGAGGTGCAAGGCTCCTCCCCCCGCCCTGAGGCCGAGCCTTTCACCCCTAAGAGGACGACCAGGGCTTCAAAGGGAAGTGCCAATGCCAGCGCTGCCAAGCCAAAACTAGCGGAGAATGTCCTGCTACGCGCGCTCGGCCTTGTACCCGATGACTTGGTGGCTGATGAGGCAGCAGTACAGGAGCTCCAAAGTTTCTTCGACTCGCCTCTGCGGGAGCAGCACATCAGGGTGATCGCGGCTCTGTTCGGGAAGGCTGTGCCACCCACGGATGAATTGGCGAGTGCGCAGGACACGACCATCGCCGTGCTCTGATGCGTGCATTGCATTGGTGTGGGTGGATGCCTAGCTCTCCAATGCCGTACAACCCAGAGGTTTTGTGTTGGAACGTGCGCGGACTCAACAACCCTGCGAAAAAGAAGGCAGTGAGGGACTTTGTTACTTCGGTCAAAGTCAATTTGGTTTGTTTGCAGGAGACTAAACTTGATGTAATCGATCAGTTCATAGTAATGCAATGTGTCGGGCCACCCTTTGACGGTTTGTCTTATTTGTTAGCGGAGGAGACCCGTGGTGGCATCTTGCTCGCTTGGGACACAAAGGTGATCACAATCGACCACATCTAGTTGGAACCCAACTTTGTTACGGGCATGGTGACTAATAAGGAGGGAGAGAAGTGGTGGATTTCTGCGATGTATGCGCCCCAGGGTGATGAGCTCAAAATGCAATTCCTCTTGGATCTTTATGCCTGGAGAGCTTTATGCCCTGGGTCGTGGATGGTGCTAGGCGATTTCAACATGATCTTGCGGGCATCGGAGAAGAGCAATGATCACATTAACCGAATGATGATAAACAGATTTCGAAGCTTGGTGGATGATCACGAGCTAAAGGAGCTCTACATGCATGGTCGGATGTTCACGTGGTCTAATGAAAGAAATGCCCCTACCTTCACAAAGATAGACCGGGTGTTGGTGTCGGTTGATTGGGAGTTGTTGCACTCGGATCACCTGCTCCAAGCCCTCTCCAGGGGTGTCTCCGACCACGCCCCCTTGGACTTGTCGACAAATGTTCATCTACATCATAAGAAGCGATTTCGATTCGAGATCTTCTGGACCAAACTGGACGGCTTCGACTATGCAATCCGGGAGGCTTGGACTTGCAGTGACGAGATTGTGGATCCGTTCAAACACTTGGATGCTCTATACAGAAATACGGATGTCTACCTTCAGGCTTGGGGGCAATGAAAAGCTGGTAACATAAAAACCCTCATGGCGGTGGCCAACTGGCTTATTCACAGGTTCGACCAAGCCTCAGAAGCTCACCGGCTATCGGACATGGAATGGTGGTTGAGGAAGACGCTCAAGGTTGCGCTGTTGGGTCTTGCCTCACTCCAGCGAACAATTGATCGACAGAGATCACAGATCAGGTGGTTGAAAGAAGGGGACGCCAACACAAAGCTGTTTCAGGCGGTGGCCAATGGTAGGAGATCCAAGAATTATATCGCATAGCTGAAGCACGAGGAGGAGATCCTCACGGACCAAGGAAAAATTGAGGACGTGTTCGCCGGGGTATATGACAGGCTGTTGGGTACGGCCAACGCGCATGTGCACTCCTTAAATCTCGATCTGCTGGGCTTGCCACAGCTAGACCTCGCGGACATGGAGGAGATCTTCACGGAGGAGGAGATTTGGAGCGTGATTAAGGAGCTCCCACCAGACCGAGCCCCCAGCCCTGACGACTTCATCGGTTTGTTCTATCACAAAGCTTGGCCGGTGATCAAGCACGATATCATGGCTGCCTTGCTTAAGCTGTATGTGGGGGACGACAGGGGTTTTTTCAAGCTCAATAAGGCGCACATCGTGCTTATTCCTAAGACTGCGGAGGCCTTGGAGGTCAAGGATTTTAGGCCCATCAGCCTCCCTCACAGCTTCTCCAAGCTCTTTGCCAAGATTCTGGCCATGCGGGCGCGCAGGAGATTGCATGAAGTAGTTAGCGCAAACCAGTCGGCTTTCACAAAAGGAAGAAGTATCCATGATAATTACCTTCTGGTGAGGCAAGTCGCCCGCAAAATCTATGCGGCTAAGATCAAGGGGCTCGTCCTCAAGCTCGACATCGCGAGACCCTTCGACTCACTCTCGTGGACCTTCCTCCTGGAAGTTTTGAGGGCCAGGGGTTTCAGATGGAAGTGGATCGGTTGGGTTTCCATGCTACTCTGTTTTGCAAGCACAAAGATCATTGTGAATGGGAGCCCGAGATGCACAATCTATCATGCTAAAGGCTTGAGGCAAGGGGACCCGGTGTCCCCCCTACTTTTCGTGATCGCCATGGACGTGCTTACAACGTTGTTCTGCAAAGCTACAAACGCGGCTTGCTCAGTATGGTCCGCAGCATCCTACCTCTGCAAAGGCTATCTATCTACACGGACGACGTCGCCATGTTTGTCAAGCCAGAGACGCAGAACCTGCACTGCGTGAGAGAGCTCCTCGAGGTCTTTGGGGAAGCTTCGGGGCTCAAGATCAACTTCGCCAAATCAGCGGCTATCCTAATTCGTGGTGCAGAGGAGGATGGGCGGAGAGTTAGAGCTATTCTTCGCTGCCAATTGGGTGCGTTCCTGTTTAAGTATCTTGGCATCCCTTTAAAGATCCATCAGTTGTGCCACACATATTGGCACCCGCTCCTTGATCAGGTCAGGAAGGTGGTTCCAGCGTGGCAGAGAGGGCTCATACACAGACCAGGCAGGCTCATCCTTCTCAAATCGGTGGTCTCTGCAAGGCCCATTCACCAAATCATGGTTCTAGATGCCCCGGCTTGGGTTTTCGAGGAAATCAACAAATGGATGCGGGCTTTCTTTTGGGCCGGGAAAGATAAAGTCAATGGTGGGCAGTGCCTTGTGGCATGGGACACAATCTGTCAGCCGACGAGCCTTGGTGGGCTGGGCATCAAGGATCTGAGTCTGCAGGCCATCGCTTTGAGAGTGCGCTGGGAATGGCTACGCAGAACGGATCTGCTTCGACCATGGCAGGGCATCCCACTTGCTGAAGACACCGAGGCCAAGTCGATCTTCAATAGCTTCATCAAGATTACACTTGGTAATGGGAGAGGATTATGTTTTGGATGGACAGATGGATTCATGGTTTCACGGTCGGCGAGATTGCTCCGTTGATCCTGGAGATGGTTTGCACGAGGGCGCGCAACGCCAGGACTGTCCGACAGGCACTGACGGATAACACATGGTCGCGAGATGTGCAAGGTGACATCTCTTTCCCGGTGCACATGCAGGTGGCTCACTTGTGCCTTGTCATTGCGATGGTACCGCGGGACGATAACCATCCTGATCAGTTCACTTGGCCTGCTGACAAGTCTGGAGCTTACACGGCAAGGTCGACCTACCAGAGATTATGCATGGGCTGTGTGCGTTCGCCGACTGCTATGGCCATCTGGCAGAGCTAGGCACCGTTGCGCTGCAAGATCTTCGCTTGGCTCATGGTTCAGTACCGCTTATGGACGTCTGACAGGCGCGCCCGGCATGGGCTCCAGGACGAGCCATCCTCTTGCTTCACCTGCTTGCAGGACCAGGACAACGTTGATCACATTCACGTGAGATGCATCTACGTGCGGGAGGCATGGAATCGCTGCTTTGACACGATGCAAATGAACATTGCACCACCAACCCAGAGCAACACGTTTACCGAATGGTGGTTCCAGCAAAGGACAAGGTTCTCGGGCAAAATTCGTCATGGTTTTGACTCCTTCGTGATCAACGCGGCATGGGCTTTGTGGAAACATAGAAATGCGAGGGTGTTCAATAGAGTGCCCAATCAACGGGCGCCCGAGCAACTGGCGACGCTTGTGCTTTCGAAGATCAAGGAGTGGTCGCTAGCGGGACTAGGTGTAGGAGGCTTAGATCCTTTTGTGAGAGAGTGATTTTGTTCTACATTCGGTCTTGGTGCTTGTCAAGCAGGATGTTCGCATCTTGCTAGACTGCTTGTAAATATCTTCTGCCTTCTATAAAAATATAGTATGCCATTTTGGCGTACTCTTGAAAAAAAATCCCTTAGTTTTTGCCCACCCACTTATTTCCCTTCCAGTCAACCAAAACGTTCCAGTTCCCAGTCAATCTTGTCGAGTGTTGTGATTAGTTAGGAAATATGAAATAGACTAGGATATGTTTTGTCTTGTCTTATACTTCAAATTGACCATCTATATATAGGAAAATGGTTGTGTACTCCTGGGAGTACGTACTCCCGCTCCTCATATACCACATAGATGAGTCTTCTATACCTCTTTATTATTTTTAATATACTTCATTAGTAATTATTAGATACCCCAAAATGAGTTTCATGAAAAAATTTATGTGAGTCTACATATTTTTAAATGTTTACGTATATACTGATGTGTTTGTACGTGAAAAAGATATATTACAAAAAGTACGTCGCAGATGATATTTTTTCAACAAAACTCGTATTGAGGTATCTTAGAATATTTAATGAAGTATATTGAGAATGATAAAGAGGTATAATTAATGCGTATATGAGGTATATCGAGGATGGGAGTACATACTCCCAGGAGTATAGAAAAGGAGTCCTATATATATATATGCCCACAAGACTCAAGCAATAAACAACGATTTCATCAATCTCTCTTTATCCCTTCTAACAAGGTATCAGCCTAACCGATCCAAATCCTAGCCGCCTCCGCTGCTTTCGCTCAGCGCGCAACCCGCGGGGAGGTCGCCCTTCATGACCGTTGTTGGGGGCCGCGCCACCCGTACCTAGGGTTCGTCTGCCGGTGGTGTTGACCGGCTGCCGTAGAGAGTCTTTTTCCCCGATCGCTCGATACGGAGTTTTCTCTCTCCTTCCGATCGCCTTGATCGGTGATTACCTTTTTAGTTTTCCGATATAAGATTGGTTTGTG
Organism: Triticum urartu; assembly: GCF_003073215.2. Taxonomy (NCBI): domain Eukaryota; kingdom Viridiplantae; phylum Streptophyta; class Magnoliopsida; order Poales; family Poaceae; genus Triticum; species Triticum urartu. Next base: position 389,202,389 of record NC_053024.1, read on the forward strand.
CCGCCAGCCACCGCGGTCGACCCATGCGCGCCTCTATTCCGACATTGGTGCGGCCAGCCGGCCTCTTCTTCAACTCGGTGGCCACGTACGACAAGGGGGCCCGTCACGACCGTCGTCTGCGCGTTTGCCCGTCCGTCGCCCTGCGTCGGCCGTCACCGCCCTGATCCGACCGGGACTTCTTCATCACCACCCATCCTTGCCCCGTGCCATCTGCCTCGCCGGCCCCGTCCCTGACTGCCTCGGGCTCGCCGACTGCCTCGAGGTCGTGCGTCGCTGTTGCGTTGGTCCCTCGAGCCTCGCTACCTAGGCGCCAGTGATGCATGGGCAGCCCGGGTACTAGTGCTGACGCGCTCGTCCGCACGTTGACCGTCGCCGCCGGCTTCATCTTGGACTCTGTCAGCACCCCGTCTTCACTGAGCGACGTCCCCGACATCGTGCGCGATCAGATTGATCACCCGCCTACCCGCAGTCCACCTCATCTACGTCGTGCGATCGATCTGACCCGTCAGTTGCGCGCGCACCTCCATAGTTTCTGTGAAGATCGTCCCAAGTGCAACGCGCCCCTACACCGATCGAGCAACCGGCTGCTGCTATGTTGCTCCGTCTGGCCACAGCGCCGCTGCCTCATGGTTCTTCTGACAGCTGCACCGGCTCATGTGCCGCTGCTGCGTCGCCCCTTCGAACCGTAGCGCCGCGACATGCGGTCCCCGCCACTGCCCGAGGCCGTCCCCATGGCTACACCGACCGGCGCACCGCTGCTGCATCGCCCCTTCGGGCCATAGTGCCGTGGCACGCATTCCAAGCCACCGCCCCGAGGTCTTCCCGCCGTCGCCGCGACCAGCATGTTGCCGTTGTGTCGCCCCTTCGGGCCATAGCGCCGTGGCACGTGGTCCACTTTGCCATCCTCATGTGTCAACTTCCACGTGGTATGCGCCGCGCCGCCTCCCTTAATGGGGGAACACCACCATCCGCACCGTTCTTCGTCATGCTGTTGGGTCCTCCTCGCCTACTTCGAGCATTGCCGCCGCGCTCCTAACCTATCCGCCGCCGCCTTCTCAGGCCGCTGACGCCGCTCTGCTTTCTCGGCACCGCTGCCTCTCGTTTAAGCGAGCCACGCCACCCGTCCACCCCCTTCATCTTCGTTCAGCACCAGCTCATCGCCAGCGTCGCCGTCATCTTCCTCGACCACTTCATCTACTCCGACAACTGCGGTCTACAACGGCCCCTTCTACCCCACGTTGACTGGCACCGCAATCATCGTCGAGTCCTTTTCTGTTGTCCCCTCCGACTCCTCTGACATGGCGTACAGCTTGTGCAGGTCCCCGTCTACGCATGCCCGGTGCTGGCAACACCGATGCGTGCCTTCGTCCACGACTTGTTCCCGGGCCTGGCAAACCTGGCTCGACGCCTCGTCAACACCGTCTTATTCCCGTCGCACCACTGCTTCGACACTACTGCGCCCATGACTAACTCGCCGCCTACTTGCGCCCGTGGCTCCATGGCGACCTCCTCGACACCGACTATCCCGACTTGACATCAACCACGGCGTTCTTCGCATGGCTACCTCGACCACGGCTACACCACCCACGCTCTCGGCTACCTCGACAACGGCACAAAGGGCTACTGCCCTGCTTGAGCAACCTCGCTGGTTTCCAGTCCAGCCACAACTTTCGCGATGCATCGACCGTTACGACTATGGGGGGTGTCCGCCGGCTTACCTTCGGATTCTTCTCCAGTCTCTCCGCCTACATCGCTACCGTTGTGACTGTGGAGGATGTTGAGTATCATGATTAGTTAGGAAATATATTTTTTTGAAAAAATCACGGGCGGGGGGGGGGGGGGGGAGCTCCCACCTAAATATATTTCTCAAATTTGTAACCCATTATTTGACTGATTACAAGGTGAAATTACATAAGCATGTGTAACCGTAATAAGAGGTAGGAACGCCATGAGGAGGCGGCCTGCTTTTGCTCTGTTTTCTTCATCCGGTGCGTCCAGAGCATGAGATCATCATCAATGATTCTCCTAAGTGTGAGGATACTGCGGTTGTTTTGCTGCCTGAAGGTCATAGCATTTCTGGAGTCCCGAATCTTCCATAGAATAATGAGGAGGATGGAGTGCCAGATTGCCGCATCCAGCTGAGAAGGGAGACGGCGGTCCCAAAGATCATCGATGGTGGCCAAGGGGGAAAGGCCAATCCGTTGCCATATCCGCTGAGCGGGCATAGTGAGTCAGAGACCATGTGCTTGCGGAGTAGGTTTCTTTTGGAGTTGAGTCGATCCCGGAACAGCAGCCATTGTAAAAGCGTCGCCCATGGTCAGCGTGTAGGCGGCCCCGGTGGAGAAGCATAGGCCACCATTGAGGTAGCGCCCGTCTGGCCCAGTCAACAGTTGGAAATCCTGCAGGAGAGACAACTCAGAGCACAACACGGCAGTAGCATTAGAGGTTAGGCAGTTCCGTAGGATTGAATCTAAACTGTAGTTAAAAACAGTAGCCATACGAGTGAGGGGTATAGTGGTGTGAGAGTAGAGGCACGGGAATAATGTAGCGAGAGGTTTCTGGTGAATCCTTACGTCCAACCAGAAATATGTATTAGTACCAGAGTTGGATATGTTCTGACTTGCACCAATCTCTCTCTATCCTTCTAACAAATCTTTATATAAACACCTTTCAACGACTGGCACCGCACCAAGCTATTGTTGGCAGCTGGCTGGTGAAGTTTGCACAAGCACCGTTCTCCGTACGTGAGCCGGAAGTAGGAGATGGTCTTCCATAACATCCTCCCCAAGATAGGCGCCCACTGGCTCGTCAACTTGTACCGCTCGGCCAGGAAACTCCGCAGCTTGCAGAGCAAGCCATCTACCGTTGCCGCCTCCGGGTGCACCATCCCGGCCGCTGCCGGAAGGACGGTGCTGTACGACTTCCACGGCGGGATCCTGAGGTCCAGAGCTCTCTTCCCCTACTTCATGCTCGTCGCCTTTGAGGGCGGTAGCTTTCTCCGGGCACTACTCCTCCTCGTCTTCCTTCCTCTCGTATGGATACTCGGCGAGCACTCCGACGCCAGCCTCAGGGTCATGGCGTTCGTCACCTTCGTCGGACTCAGGCCACGGGACGCTAACCTCGTGGCCCGCGCCATCCTGCCCAAGTTCTACATGGAGAAGCTCAACGCGGAGGTGTACGATCGCTTGTGGTTGCCGGCGAAGAGGAAGGTGGCGGTGACGAGCACGCCGAAGGTGATGGCGGAGTGGTTCCTCAAAGAGTACATGGCCGCGGACATAGTTGTCGGGAATGAACTTCAGATGATTAAGGTTGGTCGCCGCTGCTACTTCACCGGGCTGCTGGGCAGGTTAGGGCCATTGCCGGGCGGCATGACGGAGAAGGTCCTGAGGTCGGAGTTTGGAGTGGACGGCGGCATGGCCGACCTTGCCGTTGTCGGGAGCTCCAACCCACTTAATCACCACTTCACCTCCTACTGCAAGGTTCGTACATTCGTGCTTAACAGTCTACTAAAGTTCTATAGTTAATTCTTTATTAGAGTGCTGTTTGCCTAATTGTAGTTCTACTCATATATCACCCGATCAAGTTAGGACTTCTTTAAAGATATGACAAGTACGTTCTCGATCGATTGCATTGTTATTTGGACGAAAATGAAGTTACAGGGCCACCCGTCCGTGTGCGGTCACGGCCTCACGGCTCACTGCAAAACTGGACCGTGATCACAGGATTGTGGCGGAGCCCCCAAAAAAATTGAAGGGTCTCCTATCGTCAATTTTAAGTGTGATCTTCTGGAACAGTATCTGTGGCTCTTCGGTGTCACACACCCCTATATAAATATAGCATTAAAAACATATTATGAAAATTTAAAAAAATATCCAAAATTATGGGATATGAAACCTGGGTGCCTATTATACATCCGTGTTCAATTCTGTGGGGAATGGATGCCCGTGGTAATGTCAGTAAAAACGAGAAAAAAATCGTATATATCGAAGAGAAAAAAGTGGATGTAACGTATGTCGGACCGTAATTCCCGCGCCGCGGATAACACGGGCACTCATTCCCCATGAAAATGAACATGGGTGTACAATGGGCACCGAGGTTTCATATCTCAGAATTTTAGATTTTTTTAAAATTTCCTGAAATATTTTTTAATGCTATTGTCATATAGGGGTGTGTGGCACCCGGGTGCTCCAATGCACATTTCCCGTCATTTTATCCCTTATATGAACTGCTCGTTTCCGTTCTTTTAAAGGGGAAAACAATAGGTAGTTTTTTTATAAAAAAACTGTAGGTTGTTGATTGGTCTAAGATAATACTATAAAAATGTATCCCTGCAAACGGTAAGGAGGTACAATTATAAGGAGAACCAACAGAAACTAAATATGACGTTACATAATGTGCAACCAGCCTTCCAACTTTAATTGTTTGATCATGTCACTATTACTAGAGCCGTAGAGCGGAGTCTTTGGACCCACCCCATCTGATCCCTAAATCTTTGAACCCGTCCCCGTCTGATCCCAAAATATCAATGTTAAAATTTGATACATTGCTCGTTGTTGTTCTGAACGGTAGTTTATTTCCAGAAGGAATCTTGTATGTTATCATACTCAATCGTATCGAACTGCCATCTACGAAACTTAGATAAGTTGCAAAGATGACAACCTCCAACATGCACATATCTCAATGTAGTTGGAGTGCAGCTAGGATCTTGGCTATATCTAACCCACTTTTCCAAATTGCATTTCTTACAATTGTTACGGTATTTTACGTTACACATTAGTTCTCACAACTTTGATAGCAAAATGAAATTGCAAGTGTACTTGTAAGTTCTGTAAAGAAGTGAGTATGAATTGTGACCTGTATATCGAATAATTTATGGCAATAATCTTAGCCCAAATACTATTTTTTTTTTCAAAGAGGGGATTAAAAACAAATGCCTCTATCATGATGATGCACATAGAGGAAAAAAACCATCCCTTACAACTCAACGGAGTTTCACCATGCTAAGACGACAAGGGGACTAAGTGGGCAACTAGGATAAAACATTAAGCTACATATCTTCATCCTGGTTATATTTTTTTCAACTTACCATTGGTTTTTCATGTATCAATTCAAATATTTTGTAATTACCCGAGTTCAAGTTCATTATAATCACATAGTGCATGAGAAAGCTGGGAAGTGGTTCGGTTTTACTGTCCTAAGTTGGAGAGTTACTGAATGGCTCCATTCAATGGTTTTATAGTGTACTCCTTAGGCCCAAAAAAGATGAGGTTCCGAACATTAACATGGCCGTCTGAACATAATGTTTACCATTAGTTTGTAGTCGCTCTATCCCATAATATAATGTGCATTGATTTTCAAGAAAGTCAAGCTTCAGATATTTGGACCGAATTTAAGAGGAAATTGTCTATATCTGCAATATCAAATGTATACCATATGAAAATACATTTCATGATGAATCTAATAGTATTGATTTGATATTCTTGATGGTGATAAAAAAATTATATTTTGGTCAAAATTTATGAAGTTTGATTTTTAAAAATCTAATACGCATTATATTTTGGGATGAAAGAAGTATTTGGTATAGCTATAAAACTTGTGTTCAAATAAAAGTTATCTTACAGAAGCATTTTGGGGACAAATTTATACATAATACTTTCATACATTGAATCAAAATAGTATACTCCCTCCGTTCATAAATATAAAATGTTCTAACTTTTTTCTGAATCAGATATATCTAGACATGTTTTAGTATATTTGTTCACTCATTTCAGTCCGTGTGTAGTCTATATTGAAATATTCAAAACATAGTATATTTGTGACAAGAGGAGTAGAGTTTTTTGGGTGGTAATCATTTAAGTTTGGCCAAAAAAAATGTCAAAACACCAAGTTTTTTTCAACAGTAGGGAATGTAGCACTAGTGGGTGTTTCGTTGGGCAGAAACTTTGTTTGAGAGGCTAGCATGTGGTGTGAGTGTTGTGCTTTCATCCAAAGTGAAAGAACTACAACGTCAACTCCAAAGAATACAATGTTACACCATGTAAGATGAGATGCTTAATGCTAACAACATCATTACATGTGCACACTTCAGAATTTACACAGGAAGGCATATTACTTGCCTAGACACACTAAGAGCAAGTACAATAGCATGTTTATAGCCCACTTACATGGTCATTTTGCCTATATGGAGAAGAGAGACATGAAAAAGTGAGGAAAGTGGGATTTCATGCAAGAGCTTAACTATATACGCGCTTCTAGGCAGATACAACAAATATGAAGAAAGCGATAGTGAGAATATGAGAAAGCATACTACTTTTGTAGTCACTTTTTAGCTAACTTTATTGTGTGAGTGGCTATAAATAATGACTATATATGACATGACAATATCATATAGTCAACAGTTGACTGCACTATTAACCATGCTCTAAGGCGTATAGCTTAGCGTCGTGGCGAGACCGGATATGACCAACTTGAGGTCAGGTTTGTAGTTATGTAGGATTAAGCGATGCATAGTGGAACTCCACTCTAATAAGCCGCATACCATTGCGACCAGTTGCGCGGTTGGTGCGGCCTCCATCGTCCCCATAGGACCGAGGTAGTTTGTGGGTCTCGTCGCCGATGCACCTCTGCTTGATCGGATGTAACCTCCCCCGGGTCCTTAGGAGATCCTTGTTGGGGAACGTAGTAATTTCAAAAAAAAATTACGCACACGCAAGATCATGGTGATGCATAGCAACGAGAGGGAAGAGTGTTGTCCACGTATCCTCGTAGACCGAAAGCGGAAGCGTTAGCACAACGCGGTAGATGTAGTTGTACGTCTTCATGATCCGACCGATCCAAGTACCGAACGCACGGCACCTCCGAGTTCAGCACACGTTCAGCTCGATGACGTCCCGCGAACTCCGATCTAGCAGAGCTTCACGGGAGAGTTCCGTCAGCACGACGGCGTGGTGACGGTGATGATGTTGCTACCGACGCAGGGCTTCGGCTAAGCACCGCTGTGATATGACCGAGGTGGAATATGGTGGAGGGGGGCACCGCACACGGCTGGGAGAGATCAACTGATCAACTTGTGTGTCTAGAGGTGCCCCCCTGCCCCTGTATATAAAGGAGCAAGGGGGGAGGCCGGCCGGCCCTCTATGGGCGCGCCAGGAGGAGGAGTCCTCCTCCTAGTAGGAGTAGGACTCCCCTTTCCTACTCCTACTAGGAGGAGGAAAGGAAGGAGGAGAAGGAGAAGGAAGGAGAAGGAGGAAAAAGAGGAAAGGAGGGCCGACCCCCTAGTCCAATTCGGTTTGGGCTAGGGGGGGCGCGCGCCCTGCCTCCTCTCTTCCACCACTTGGCCCATGAGGTTCATTACTTCTTCCTCGTATTCCCGTAACTCCCTGGTACCCCCGAAAATACCCGAATCACTCGGAACCTTTCCGATGTCCGAATAAAGTCGTCCAATATATCGATCTTTACGCCTCGGCCATTTCGAGACTCCTCGTCATGTCCCCGATCTCATCCGGGACTCCGAACTACCTTCGGTACATCAAATCACATAAACTCATAATACAATCGTCACCGAAACTTTAAGCGTGCGGACCCTACGGGTTCAAGAACTATGTAGACATGACCGAGACATGTCTCCGGTCAATAACCAATAGCGGAACCTGGATGCTCATATTGGCTCCCACATATTCTACGAAGATCTTTATCGGTCAGACCGCATAACAACATACGTTGTTCCCTTTATCATCGATATGTTACTTGCCCGAGATTCGATCGTTGGTATCTCAATACCTAGTTCAATCTTGTTACCGGCAAGTCTCTTTACTCATTCCATAATACATCATCCCGCAACTAACTTATTAGTTGCAATGCTTGCAAGGCTTAAGTGATGTGCATTACCGAGAGGGCCCAGAGATACCTCTCCGACAATCGGAGTGACAAATCCTAATCTCGAAATACGCCAACCCAACAAGTATCTTCGGAGACACCTGTAGAGCACCTTTATAATCACCCAGTTACGTTGTGACGTTTGGTAGCACACAAAGTGTTCCTCCGGTAAACGGGAGTTGCATAATCTCATAGTCATAGGAACATGTATAAGTTATGAAGAAAGCAATAGAAACAAACTAAACGATCAAGTGCTAAGCTAATGGAATGGGTCAAGTCAATCACATCATTCTCCTAATGATGTGATCCCGTTAATCAAATGACAACTCATGTCTATGGCTAGGAAACATAACCATCTTCGATTAACGAGCTAGTCAAGTAGAGGCATACTAGTGACACTCTGTTTGTCTATCTATTCACACATGTATTATGTTTCCGGTTAATACAATTCTAGCATGAATAATAAACATTTATCATGATATAAGGAAATAAATAATAACTTTATTATTGCCTCTAGGGCATATTTCCTTCAGTCTCCCACTTGCACTAGAGTCAATAATCTAGATTACACAGTAATGATTGTAACACCCATGGAGCCTTGGTGCTGATCATGTTTTGATCGTGGAAGAGGCTTAGTCAGCGGGTCTGCAACATTCAGATCCGTATGTATCTTGCAAATTTCTATGTCTCCCACTTGGACTAAATCCCGAATGGAATTGAAGCGTCTCTTGATGTGCTTGGTTCTCTTGTGAAATCTGGATTCCTTCGCCAAGGCAATTGCACCAGTATTGTTACAAAAGATTTTTATTGGACCCCATGCACTAGGTATGACACCTAGATCGGATATGAACTCCTTCATCCAGACTCCTTCATTTACTGCTTCCGAAGCAGCTATGTACTCCACTTCACATGTAGATCCCGCCACGACGCTTTGTTTTGAACTGCACCAACTGACAGCTCCACCGTTCAATATAAACACGTATCCGGTTTGCGATTTAGAATCGTCCGAATCAGTGTCAAAGCTTGCATCAACGTAACCATTTACGATGAGCTCTTTGTCACCTCCATATATGAGAAACATATCCTTAGTCCTTTTCAGGTACTTCAGGATGTTCTTGACCGCTGTCCAGTGATCCACTCCAGGATTACTTTGGTACCTCCCTGATAGACTTATAGCAAGGCACACATCAGGTCTGGTACACAGCATTGCATACATGATAGAGCCTATGGCTGAAGCATAGGGAACATCTTTCATTTTCTCTCTATCTTCTGCGGTGGTCGGACATTGAGTCTTACTCAATTTCACACCTTGTAACACAGGCAAGAACCCTTTCTTTGCTTGATCCATTTTGAACTTCTTCAAAACTTTGTCAAGGTATGTGCTTTGTGAAAATCCAATTAAGCGTCTTGATCTATCTCTATAGATCTTAATGCCCAATATGTAAGCAGCTTCACCGAGGTCTTTCATTGAAAAACTCTTATTCAAACATCCCTTTATGCTATCCACAAATTCTATATCATTTCCAATCAATAATATGTCATCCACATATAATATCAGAAATGCTACAGAGCCCCCACTCATTTTCTTGTAAATACAGACTTCTCTAAAAGTCTGTACAAAACCAAATGCTTTGATCACACTATCAAAGCGTTTATTCCAACTCCGAGAGGCTTGCACCAGTCCATAAATGGATCGCTGGAGCTTGCACACTTTGTTAGCTCCCTTTGGATCGATAAAACCTTCTGGTTGCATCATATACAACTCTTCTTACAGAAATCCATTCAGGAATGCAGTTTTAACATCCATTTGCCAAATTTCATAATCATAAAATGCGGTAATTGCTAACATGATTCGGACAGACTTAAGCATCGCTACAGGTGAGAAGGTCTCATCATAGTCAATCCCTTGAACTTATCGAAAACCTTTTGCAAAAAGTCGAGCTTTGTAGACAGTAACATTACCGTCAGCGTCAGTCTTCTTCTTGAAGATCCATTTATTCTCAATGGCTCGCCTATCAATGGGCAAGTCAATCAAAGTCCATACTTTGTTCTCATACATGGATCTCATCTCAGATTTCATGGCCTCAAGCCATTTCGCGGAATCTGGGCTCATCATCGCTTCCTCATAGTTGTAGGCTCGTCATGGTCAAGTAACATGACCTCCAGAACAGGATTACCGTACCACTCTGGTGCGGATCTCACTCTGGTTTACCTACGAGGTTCGGTAGTAACTTGATCTGAAGTTACATCATCATCATCATTAGTTTCCTCACTAATTGGTGTAGTAGTCACAGGAACAGATTTCTGTGATGAACTACTTTCCAATAAGGGAGCAGGTACAGTTACCTCATCAAGTTCTACTTTCATCCCACTCACTTCTTTCGAGAGAAACTCCTTCTCTAGAAAGGATCCATTCTCAACAATGAATATCTTGCCTTTGGATCTGTGATAGAAGGTGTACCCAACATTTTCTTTTGGGTATCCTATGAAGATTTACTTCTCCGATTTGGTTTCGAGCTTATCATGTTCAAACTTTTTCACATAAGCATCGCAGTCCCAAACTTTAAGAAACGATAGCTTAGGTTTCTCGCCAAACCACAGTTCATACGGTGTCGTCTCAACGGATTTAGATGGTGCCCTATTTAACGTGAATGTAGCTATCTCTAATGTATAACCCCAAAACGATAGTGGTAATCGGTAAGAGACATCATAGATCGCACCATATCTAATAAAGCACGGTTACGATGTTCGGACATACCATTACACTATGGTGTTCCAGGTGGCGTGAGTAGTAAAACTATTTCACATTGTTTTAACTGAAGGCCAAACTCGTAACTCAAATATTTTACTTCTGCGATCATATCGTAGAAATTTTTATTTTTGTTACGATGATTCTCCACTTCACTCAGAAATTCTTTGAACTTTTCAAATATTTCAGACTTGTGTTTCATCAAGTAGATATACTCATATCTGCTCAAATCATCTGCGAAGATCAGAAAGTAATGATACCTGCCGCGAGCCTCAATATTCATCGGACCACATACATCAGTATGTATGATTTCCAACAAATCTGTTGCTTGCTCCATTGTTCCGGAGAACGGAGTCTTAGTCATCTTGCCCATGAGGCATGGTTCGCAAGCATCAAGTGATTCCAAAAGCCCATCAGTATGGATTTTCTTTATGCGCTTTACACCAATATGACCTAAACGGTAGTGCCACAAATAAGTTGCACTATCATTATTAACTTTGCATCTTTTGGCTCCGTGGTGCTTAGCCACCCCCGATACATAGGACCCCATCAGTTGCCATCACTCAAAAGAGGGATGGTCGCAGAGGATTCTCTAGCGACGGTGGCAGCTAAGCGCCTCCTCCTTGCCTTTGACATGGTCGTGAGGAGGGGAAGTGATGAGAGAAAATCTGGTGTCGCGCTCGCTCGAGGCACTTATAAGAGCGCAAAAACGGTGAGAGAAAGGAGAAGCAGCCAAAATCGGGCAAAAGTAACCCTCCCCACAGTGTGCCTTTAAATAAGCGAGCGGAGGTGAAACGGTTAGCATTGAAATCTCACCAGTAATGGGATTCAAAACGCAATGTTGTCAAATCATCCACCACACAGAATCAAATCCCGAGTTGTCATAGGAGTAACCGCCCGAACCATGTGCTGTAATTGAGGCAACATCATTACTTCATGGTTTCACCGCATGCCATGTACAACCGACTACTACTACTACGACGACGACTACAGTTCATCATGTGCACATTTTGCATGGGACCCAAGGTGATCACACCTTGGTACAGTGGCACGTGGCGTAACCCACTCGATGTTCTGCACTTAATGCGCGCAATTGATGGGACATTATGGTCAAATATTCCGTTTGACGACTGTCATCCTTCGTGTTGCCTATGGTTCGGTTTTGACTAAAGCTTGACCATGTTAGGCGTCACATCATGCAGTGGGCAAACCAAGAGAGGGGTACCAAGTACCTCTCCGAGCAGTTCCAGGTTTGCACTTGGTGCTCTACCAGACACGTTCATACTCAGACATTCATTTTTGTTTAGAAAAAAGAGTCAATGACTACCTCTCACAAGTCATAGCTCACTCGAGACGCCAAGCATATATGGATTCGGCAACCCCTGTGACACTAGCTAGTTGGCCCCCTAACCAAATGCCCAAGTTGGATGGCTGAGTTTTGAAGATGAGGATCGGCACAAACTGGCAATGACCCACTAGGATAAGACCAGGTGTTCTTCAACATCACTCGGGATCCATGATATGCTCTTTGACGAGCCACAAGCCAGGCTCCCCGCTAAGCATGTAGGGTATTAATGAGTCTGCTACTTAAAATTGCTTTTAGGTAACCTTTTCGATACGCTTCGAGCAAGGCCTCGACTCAGTCGGCTAGATGACTATCACAACCAGTTCCCACCAAAAACTTTCCTCATCCAAGGAGTCAGCGCGATCCCAGAGACCTTGAAGGACTCGGAGGGTTACTGGCGGTGGGATCCCCCGGGGTAGGCCCACGATCAGGATTCGACCCAGTAGGCTCAAATGGGCTGAGTTTTTACCAGGAGATTCACTCGGCTGGCTCGATATTGATCAACCCAGTTGACATAACAACCAAATCCCAATCGTCAGAGAAGCCGACGTCCATCAGACTGACTCAAATGTGGTCACTCAAGACACCCACTGTATGTAAAGAATCTAGGTACGTCGCATGGTGTAGGTTTGATAGATTGTCTACACAAAAATCTCAAACCATGACTATTGCCGCAAAAAACCCACGACATTGATGACGTGGACAATTTTACCTATCAGCTACAACGACATGAACCTTTGAATGATACTCCTATAGGTCTGTCCCCTAATTTCTCCCACCTACCACCTTAATTATCTTCCACAGCTTGATCCCGTTCCTTCCTCTCATCCCCATATATCCGTTGCCGATGAATCTCCTGTAAACCCGCACTACCACAGTGCGACTGCCAAGAGCCCACGACTGGCACCACCCACCTTTTCATCGTCTCTCCTATCCCGAGCACTTCGCCCTTTGTAGCAGCAAAGACACCATCAGAAAGGCAAGTTGGTGAAGCTTGCACAGATACAGTGTCCGTGCGGACATAGGAAACAGGAGATGGTCTTGCACACCATTCTCCCCAAGGTAGCCGTCCACTGGCTCATCAACTTGTACCGCGCGGCCAGGAAGCTCCGCAGCAATGCCTTCCAGTACTGCCGTAACTCCACGACCACCACCAAGCCGTCCACCGAAGCCATCTCCAGCTCCGAGCGCACCATGCCGTCCGCTGCTGATAGGACGGTGGTGTGCGACTTCCACGGCGGGCTCCTGAGGTCCACCGGCATCTTCCCCTACTTCATGCTCGTCGCCTTCGAGGGCGGCAGCCCGCTCCGGGCGCTGGTGCTGCTCGGCTTCTCCCCCCTTGTATGGATACTCGGCGAGCGCTCCGACGCCGGCGTCCGGATCATGACGTTCGTCACCTTCGTCGGGCTCAGGCCACGGGACGCGGACCTTGTGGCCCGCGCCGTCCTGCCAAAGTTCTACATGGAGAGGCTCCACGCACAGGTGTACGACCACCTGTGGCTGCCGGCGAAGAGGAAGGTGGCGCTGACGAGCACGCCGAGGGTAATGGCGGAGTGCTTCCTCAAAGAGTACATGGCCGCCAACGTGGTTGTCGGGTGCGAGCTTCAGATGGTTGAGGTAGGGCGCGTGTGGTATTTCACCGGGCTGCTGTGCGGGTCAGGATCAGGCCCGGGCCTGGGGCAGAAGGCGCTGAGGGAGGCGTTCGAAGCAGACGGCAACATGGCCGACGTTGCCGTCGTCGGGAGCTCCAACCCACTCGACCACCTCTGTGCCCCCTACTGCAAGGTGCATTCGTTCGCGCTTTTTCTCCTTATTACTCCACTATATAGTACTATACGTACGATTGTCTTTAGTTCATCACTGTACCCACGTAGTCCCAAGTCCCAACGTTCCCAAGTGGTGACTTCTTTTGCATTGTCTTGCGTGCTTAAATTCAGCGTGGTGCCCTACAGTTTCGTTCTGTTAATTTTTATGAAAAATGTTAGAACATCTTATATTTATAAACGGAGTGACTAGTACTTACCCAAGCACAGGGCACAATTACTCGTCCAAACGTACTCTCACATCCTCCTTTTCAAAAGAATATGTACATGTAAATGACATCCGATAAAATGCATCAACAAGTGGATTTACCCCTGTGAAGCTAAGGGAGTGGTCATTTTGCCCTTACAATTATTATGCCAGCACCTGAAACATCATGTACAGATGAGCGGAGAGAGGTAAGCCTTTTGCACCAACGGATTTCTCGACGAGCACTGCTATGCACACTACACTTTGCCAACGATTTGTGCACGACAATCAATTGCTTCCGTCCATGCATGGCAACAGACGTCCATCGTGCGGCGGTCGTGCACACCATTCATCATCTGCACATCAGTTCCGTTTGTGGACGCTTCCAAGGAATAATGGGGAGAGAGACTCTTTTGAGCGCAAGGAGATAAGTCACATATGTACCTTTTTTAATTCACTTTCAGCTATCGCGTTCCCAACCGTCTCCATTAATAATATTTAGAGAGAAAAAAGACGTGACCGTACTACGCGGACAGGACTCCCTGTCTTGTACGTGTGGCAGCATGATAAGTGTGGGGTCGGGAAGAAAAATAGGGGAAGGGATGTACCACTCCTACTTGAGCAATAACACACCGACGGGCCGACACTAGGCAACTCAAATTTACTTTTAGATTTTGGCTACACGCTTTTTTGGTACTCTGGAGGCGGAATGGATACACCTTTTCTTTTACTGGACAGAAGAGATGGATAAACTTGGCGGGACACTGGGAGTGTCCGATCTCAGATCCAATCTCTGGTGTGGTCGGTACATGGGAATCTTTAGTATGTTTGGTGACAGTTAAAACCTTGTTCTTCCTCCCAAGGCACCTCCCGCAGGTGCCTATACAGCGGCAAACATCGGTACGACAGGACGAGGCATTAACTTGGAATTGCATTGAAGCTTTGCATCTCATCCCCCCCAAAAAAAAAAGCTTTGCATCTGTATTGAAGTGGCAGCATAGTGGGGAGTTACAGGAGCGAGGAGAATGGATTTTGCGCGCTCCTGGCAGAACAATTTTTTTTTGAAAAGGAGGTTAAGATCTTCAATCAGGCTTCTGCATCAATCATACGGCCATCTTTATTTATTATTCAACATGAGTCTAATAAGAACATATATCAAGCCACCCGAAGCCATCACTCACACCTACAAAACTTGATAATGTGGAGTGCTCTCACTCTTTATATCTAAAATCGGTGTCGTCGCCGGTCCATCCGCATAACATATCGGAACCCACAACCAGGGCAGCGGATCTAAAAGCGTACACCACATGCACACGTTTTAGGCGCTGCCATCATCATCGAACCGCCGATCCATCTTCGGAAGAGAGATCTGCATCATCCTTGCTAGTCCATTCATCCGTCAACGCCATCGCTTAGTTAACAAATTTTGAAAACTCGGTTGAAAGCTTTGGAAAAAAACAAAAAACCGGTATGTTGATATGAGGGTGCATCATGTGCCAGTAACTTATTGTGAAATAGTCATTTATTCGCAAGGTATGCAAAAAAACGTTGGTGAGCTAGAATAGCCATGTTTCTGATAGAAGTGTCTGCATTTGTTACTTTTCTCACAACTTACAAACATGGTAGAAAGCATGGAACCCCGTCTAAAATCAACCGGTGAATATCGAATCAAAGTGAGAAGTGCCTGTTTCAAAAATTAAGTTGATGAAGAGAAAAGGTTATTTTATACTATGTGTTTTGGTTGGTGATGGCAATGCTATCAATTGAGCTTTTGTCGATCGAGGGCAGACATGATTTTCTTGTTTTGCTTTAGATAAATGCCACCGCAATTCTATCGATTTAGAGAATTGTCACTGCATCTTCCCTCTTTTGAAAAATGCCACTACAACTTTGCATCGCCCTTATAGATGCCATTATGTAAAATTTCTGACTGAAATAACCCTGTCTTCCTCCTTGTCCTCTACTTCCTTCATCCACTCCTCTCTCTCTCTCTCTCTCTCTCTCTCTCTCTCTGCGTAGGTGCTGCCATGGCTGCCTTGTTGCATTGGATTTGTTGGCCCGCCTGACGGTAGCACGCCACGCAGCTGCACCCCACAACTCGCACCCATCTACACCCCTGCATCGACCACCATGCTCTGCGATCGTCGTTCAACCTTTGCTTGCCAACAGCTGGAAGAGAGACACATGGGGGAGAGAAAGAGCAGCAATACACCACCACATATAGGAGCCCAAAGAACTCATCGGAGATGCCACCATTCCTGTTGTTACTGCATGCGATGCCGCATTGTATTTTTCTGCTGATGTGTGCTAGGTGCACAATTGATGTTGTGTGGCTACTGATTTGGCGGGGAGCAGGGCTAGCTGCTGCGATCTGACATGTCTTTTGATCTTCTCCCAAATCATTGAATCCGATGGATTATGCCTCTCCGAGTGATGTGGTTACTTGAACAACTGCAGCAGCGCTGCTGCGGGGAGCCAAAGAGATGGTAGGATGGCGATGCAAGACGCGCTACTGGCGGGAGACAGGTGGGCCACAGGAAGGACACGCTGGAAGGAGATGCCTGAGGGAGGACACGGGAGGGAGATGCCGGACGGAGATCGAGGGAGGGAGTCATCGAAGAGGCCTCGCCATGAGTTGTAGTTGCTGCTTTTGGAAAGATAGGAGGATGTGGGCTATTGCTGCTTCGGGTGAGAGGGGTATGGATGAAGGAAGAAGAAGACAAGGAGGAAGATAGGGGTATCTTAGTCAGAAATTTTACATAATGGCATCTATAAGGACGAAGCAAAGTTGCAGTGGCATTTTTCGACAGAGGGAAGTTGCAGTGACATTTCTATGAATCGATAGAATTGCAATTGCATTTATCTAATTAACCCTTTGCTTTAATGAGGGTCCGGATCCCCTGAGGTGTTTTACCAACCAAGGCCAAAGAGAGATAATGGAGAGTTGTCTGAAATGAGCATAGATTGCAAACTTGACTAATGCAAATGAAATTATGCCATTTACATATGAGATTAATTTTGATAAATTTGGATGGGTGGAAAACATATTTTTTAGAAAAGGAGCAACCAAGCCCGCCAGAGCTCTAGTGAGCACTTTAAAAAAATCCATGACATACATCTCAAGATATTCTGAAAACATTTTCCATGTACATATAGATGTATTCGACATATTCATATAATTTATTAGGAAATACAATCATGTGAGCTACACAATAAAAGGAAGAACTCATGGATTTATAATAGTAGTGTGTGTGTGTGTGTGTGTGTGTGTGATGTGTGTAATATTTGCCATATTAAAAGCTAGGTGTTTTTTCTGTACATATGTATAATAACATATATTATATTTGATAGATAAATTAAACCTCGCTATTGAATTCATGCTCCAGCCAACTCGGTTCTTGAACTTAAGACCTCTTAGTTCGGTTACCATATTGAAATCATGCTCCAGTCAACTATTCCAATAGTCCGAACTGATGGAGAGAGACGGGCAATATATTTCAACATCGTATCAGAGCCGTACATACACATAAAAAATGGAATTATTACTATTATCTTCTACTTTTTAGAAAATCCGGGTGACTTGAGTTCGAGATCCAGAAGAGATTTTCTACTTGACATCTCACACACTGTGGATGTGGATGAACTAAGGATCTAGGAGCGAGAACTTTATTTCACCTTCACGAAGCCGCCACCTCCTCGCCGTACTAAGCAAGACACATAAACCCTAAACAAACTAGAAACACCTAGACACAAAAGCAATAGCCTTCCTGTCGGCAAGGGCCAGGATCCACCACGCGTCCCGCAGCCTAAGGTCACAGAAACGAGACAGATCGGCGGTTGCTCCAATAGGAGGTTGTGGAAACCTCACACGTGGAAATCGCGCTTGCAACTATGGGAAGTTGTTTTAGTTCCCCTTTATCAGCCCCTTTTGCATTGTTTCTTTTTTGCCAAAACAAACAGACAAATGGTGGTTCATGGTTTGTTTTGTCTTGTAGTTGTGGCCCAGTCTTGCTCCTTACCATCCAGCCAGCAATCTATGTGTACATTGCCTTTGGCTAAGCCGGTCATCATAGAAATACCTAATTATTGTCTAACAAAATAGAAATAGTAACCGTACTTTATTGCGGGAATTGGTTAGAATTATTTAATGATTTTTATATGAAGCATTCGTATTATGCTATTAATATAATAATTAAAACCAAAATGCATATAATTTGTTGTATTTCATCTCTCCGTATATATTTAAACAAAATGTAAAGTTCAGTCGTCCACTAAAATCTCCTCCAACTTAATCTATGTTCCTCTCTCTCTATCACTCTCTCTCTCTATTGATTTTATCCTTAGCAAAAAAACTCGACTTTTTTGACAAATAAATTTTGTTTTCTTTAGTAAGCAAATAAATGCTTACCAAACAAGTATTTACATAATAAAATCATTTACACAATTTAATTAATATGGTCAACACACGCACAATTATGTACTTATTTTATAGTATTAGAACAGTATTGAATATAAGAATATAAGTAGCATGTGCAGTGCATGTTAATGTAGTTTTTTTTCATGCAAGGTGACATGTTAAGTTCGTATAATTGTTTGTTGAGAGGATCAAAAGTAGTATGATTCAAATATTTAGGTACAATGTATTCTACAAAAAATTGAATACCTTTCAAGCTTTTTCTAAACCATGCATCAAATAAAAAAGGCTAACATATGGGACTAGGAGAAGCATGCACACCTATATCCTTGGCAATTTAGTTAGTTTGGAAAACCTACTAGATGATTGTCGTCACTAAGACTAATCACTAATAGAATTTTAAATCACTAGAGGATAATACATGCTTTGTTACGCCATTATTTAGTTTTGATATTAATTATTTTCCTCCCAAATGTTATTATGGAAATTCATATTTATGAATATATTTTGAAATTCAAGAACATAGTTTAAATTCTTAAGCATTTTGGTAAATTAAAAAAGTTTTCTGCAAAATTGTGAACATTTGTTCATATGCGTGATCTTCTTTAGATTTACAGATATTATTAAAATCCTTGAATATGCGTGATCTTCTTTAGATTTACATATATTATTAAAATCCTTGAACATTTTGTAAATTTCGTGATCATTTTTTAAAATCCTGAACAATTATGAAACTCGTGAACACAATTCATAATTCACGGGTATTTTTTCATATTCGTGCATAAATTGTGATGTAATAAATGTTTTTTAAATTCATGAATATTTTTAAAAAATTGTCAACTTTTTTTTGAAAAGTGTTTTTGGGTATACCTGTGTAATGAGGGGAGCGGAGGTGTGGTCACGGGGGAGAGGCCATTGACGCGGGAGATGTTTTCGATGGAACTGTATAGGGTGTGTGACGTACATGGTGAAGGACCAGATGCAACCCCCCCCCCCCCACCCCCCTCCCCCGATACGCGTCCAGTTTGCGGGATTTCAGATAACTGAATACGTCCACGGACCAATATGGTATCAAGTTGGATGGCTTGCAGTATCTAGACAATTCGGTCCGGATGTTTTGAGGGTCCAAGTTGGATGCCCTCATGTCCTTTCACTAAAACACAGTTGTTTCTCTCTTCTTTGCCCCTTGATGAAAATACTTTCCATGAAAAGGCATGCCCTTTAATAATGTCTATTCATCCAAAAACATATTTGAAAATTAAGGAAAACAAGCATAATTACTATTAAGTTAACATGTTAGAAATCTCATATTGTAACTAACATAAATGTGACCACTGAAATTGCCTTAACGAGCCTAGAGAATTAATGTATCAAAATGTTAACATCTCAACTTGCTTTTACATTTCAAAACATTTTGAATTTTATAATACAACATCTGCAAACAAATGTAAGACGTTTTAGATCACTCTAAACTTGACTGACGGTACCCAGTAAATCTAGGCGTGTAAATGGATGGGTCACACAGCTAGTGCTAAGTTAGTAATAGAAGACTTAGGGAGTGTTTGGAATCTCTCCCAGCAATAGTGCTGGTGCTCCTTCCGCTCCGGGAGCTGCTGTGGCAGAGCGGAATGTATCCGAACAGGGCTTTAATAGACAACTGCGGTGACTGATCCACTGGTTCTTCGCTTTGTTGGCTGTAGCTTCTATGTTTATCCTGTATGACGATGGATCAATTGATTTTCAACCGACTAGTAATACCCAATGAAAAGGAAAAGCCAGATTGTTAAATCTCAGCCGATGAGACTTAACGATGCTATATTCATGACACATCTTATACGAAGATTCGTGTAAAATTTTCTTTTATTTTTTATTTATTCTTTTTATATGTTTTGTCACTTGATGAAATCTCAGTCGATTGAAGTCTAACCATACCTAGAAAGAAATTTATCCTTTGATGTTCATTTTCTTCGGAAGACAATTTTTTCCCACGGTTACTGAGTCTTGATCGGTGGCCTGGTTTAACGCAGGAGCTTTACGTGGTCAGCTGGGAGAGTGGCGAGACTGCCCGTCTGCCGCGAGAGAGGTACCCGAAGCCGCTCATCTTCCACGACGGACGCCTCGCATTTCTGCCCACCGCCCCCGCCATGCTCGCCTTCTTCCTGTTTTTGCCGCTCGGTTTTATACTCTCCGTCATCCGCATCTCCATTGGCATCGTCCTGCCATACAACATCAGCTTTGCAGCCAGCGCGCTCGCTGGGGTCTGCTTCCGCACCTCCGGCCGCCGCGTCCCGGAGGCCGGCGCCAAGCGCAGGGGCGTCCTGTTCGTGTGCACGCACCGGACGCTGGTGGACCCGATCATGCTAACCGCCGCGCTGCAGAAGCCGGTGCCAGCCGTGACGTACAGCCTCAGCCGGCTCTCCGAGATCATCGCGCCCATCAAGACGGTGCGGCTGACGCGCGACCGCGACCACGACGCCGCCATGATGTCGCGGCTGCTGGAGCAGGGAGACCTCGCGGTCTGCCCCGAGGGCACCACCTGCCGCGAGCCCTACCTGCTGCGGTTCAGCCCGCTGTTCGCCGAGCTGGCCGACGACATGGAGCCCGTGGCGCTGGACGCGCAGGTGACGTCGCTGTATGGCACCACGGCCAGCGGCCACAAGTGGCTCGACCCCGTGGCGTTCTTCGCCAACCCTGTGCCCGCGTACCGGGTGGAGTTCCTCGGCGCCGTGCCACGGGATCAGACGCGCGCAGGCGGGAGGACCAGCGCCGAGGTAGCCAACTGGGTCCAGCGCCGGCTCGGCGAGGCGCTTGGGTTCGAATGCACCGGGCTCAGTCGCCGTGACAAGTACATCATGCTCGCCGGGAACGACGGCGTGGTCCGCAAGTAGAGGACTCGCGCAGCAGCTGAGCGTGTTCTCAAGATACACGCGTCCTGCAAATCAAAATTCGCCAAATATTAGTCACTCCTATCCGGAAGTAACGTAATCTGTTCGGGGAGTAGTGGATCTATTGAGTTTTCTCTTACTCGTGTGTTGACAAAAACTGGTTTGCTGCCAGAGTCGATAAATAAACGACTGTACTGAAATCTAATCAAACTACGACCTCTTGTTTTTTTCTTTTTTCTTTTGAAGCTACGACGTCTTGTTGTTAAGGGCATTCCTAACTCCCTAAAAGTTGGGATGATCGGGCAGAATAAAATTAGTGAAGTAAATTTTTACTCCATTAATGTTGACCGCACCCAGTCAATCATATTTAAAACAATACAGTGGCTGGCCAACTCGCTTGAAGAATGCTCCCTTGATCAGTTTCTTCGCTGGCCGTTCGATGAGGGTTGACCAAGTCTTTTTTCGCGTCTTGCCCGTCCGATCGTCGCTAGAATTCATTCCTGTGGTTTTTACCGAGCGGTGGATCATGGCTAGGGATGACGTGTGGGCCTGGCGCTGTATCCACTTGGATCGAAACGGCTGGGTGCTGCTTCGTCCGGTGCGCGGGCGCGAGGCAGCCACTCGTGCCGCGCCGCGTGCGCGCGGGAAACCCGCGTCGCTGCGCTGTGTATTCTTTTGTTACCCTCTCGCTGGCTGGTGCTCCGGCTGCAAGTGGGCCTCACTGACGCATGGCCCCGTGCGTCAGCTTCCTGGTGTCTTTTACCCGTGTGCGCGTTGCCCGTTTCACCTGCTGACCTCATGATTCGGCCGGCCCGACGCATGGAGAGTGGGCGAGCGGTCTCGTCTCGCTCGTCTCGTCGAACGGCAACGCCATGCCGCGTCGTTTCCGGGTTGTACTGCCGCTTTTTCATCCCCAGGTCGTCGATCACCATCTTCTGCGCCGTCGTTGGTCGCTGCTGCTTGGGTCCCGCGCGTCACTGGGCTTGAGTGCTTGCGTGCGTTTGCTTTGACCCATCGCCGATCTGTGCGCGGCTGGGCGGGATGGGTGGTGGCTCTGCTCGGGTTGGTGGTTCGGCTGGATTCGCTCGGGCGTTCGTGTGCTCTGCCGCGTGCTGCTGACTGTGGGACAGGCGATGGGACGGGGCCACTGGTCCGTTGCTCGTTGGTTTATTACTATACGTATACTTGCGCGTGGCCTCGCTGGTGGCCTGTTACTGTTCCCTACGCATGGGCGGGGCCGATGGACGTGCGTGCGGTGCAACGTGGGTACGCGTGACGCCCGGCGTGACCGGCGTGTGCGTCGGCGGTGCGCATTCTGGCGGGTGGCCTCTGTGGGGTCGTTGCAGCCTATGACAGTGGGCTCTGGAACCCCTGGGCCCGACAGGTAGGCCGCGTGTCGATGCATGTGTGGTGGGTTCCCATGCGCCTCTGTGAGGATTGCCCCTGCCATCGCGGTGGCCGGGGGGGGGGGCTTTTCTCTCCGGTTTTCCCCTCTCCTCCTTCTATCCCTCATTTCCTCCACGCCGCTTCGTTCGCTCGCTTTCGTCCACGCTTCCACGCCGCCGCGTCCTCTCCTATTCGCCTACCTTCATCCAGTTCGGCCAGCTTACGTTGCGGTTCTCGCCATGGCCGCGCGTTCCTCCATGGGTGGTGTTGGTTGAGGTTCATCTTCTTATCCTTTTCATGTTCGTTTCTGCCGTTCCTTCTCCTATTTACCGACCTCCTTTGCTTGTCTTTGCTCCATTGGTGCGTAGTTTGCTGCCGATTTTCCCGTTGGCTCTTGTGTGGGAGCGTGCGCCATTACGTTCTTGCTGTCCAGGTTAGTGCTTGTCTCTTTTGCCTCTGTGTGGACATATGCCTTTGAGGTGTTTGTTGAAATGGTTGGGTGCTGCTCGATAGGATGGTTGCCTGCTACCGTGTGCTCTGCTTTGCCATTTTCGTGTTCCGTTATGTGTGCATGTGCATGCTTCATGCTGTTCGTCGGTGGCTAATATGAGTATAGTTTGTGTTTTAGGTTGTTTTCAGGTTGGTCGGTTGTTCGTCCATGTTCGCTTGCTGGCTGCTCTTCCGTTTGTGCTTCGTCATTCTGGTAATGTGCTTCTCTTTTGCATGTTTGTCTCTATTTCTGGATTGTCGAGAGATGCATTGCTTAGTGATAGCCTGAAAGATTAGGTCCGAGAAGATGTCGTGCTTAGTCCGTTTTGTTTGGCTGCTGCCTCTGCAGTGGCCCTGAAGGTTTATACTTCTTGTGTTTGTTACTTTGCTTGAAATAATGCGGTGGTTGAGGTTGATTGATGGTCCTTCGCTTCCTGCATGTCTACAGTTTGATTGCTCAGTGATTAAAAGCTGCTATGGATGTAGTGGATGGTGTTTTGTTATGCTAAGTAATGTTGTTTCCTTTGGTTAAAAGAAGAATTGTTCTGGTGCCATCGTGTGGCTCTGCACTTGTTTAGTA
Organism: Triticum urartu; assembly: GCF_003073215.2. Taxonomy (NCBI): domain Eukaryota; kingdom Viridiplantae; phylum Streptophyta; class Magnoliopsida; order Poales; family Poaceae; genus Triticum; species Triticum urartu. The sequence goes on from NC_053024.1 coordinate 389,226,122, forward strand.
CCTTTGATGGAATATACATGTTCTCTGTGACTTGCTGTGTTCTAATGGTTCTGTCTGCATTTATTTTGTAGGATGGAAAAGCTGATCTGTTTCTGAATCTGCGACCTGCTGCTGCTCCTCAAGGTTTGCTCTCCTTTTCCATTGCATGTCCGTTACCTGCGGGTTCAGATGTATTTACTTGTCTATGCATGTTATCATGGTTGTTGATGTACTGATAATCTCGCTATTCCGGATCTGCTCCCGGGGCCGTGTTATTTTTTAGTTTTTTTTATAATTTCGTTGCGTATGAGCAGGATGTGTACTCTTATTTCAACTGTTATACTCATTTTGGAAGCCGTGGTGGCTCCGTGTTCTTTGCCAGCGCTTTTGTATCTGTGTGAGGTCACGGGGGATGGGTCCGTTCTTGCTGGGGTAGAACTGGAGCTTCCAGGGGATAGTTCTGCTCCGGTTCCACGACGAGAATTTTTTTGGAGCTCAGCCTGGTGTGGTTTTGTCCATGCTTATGAACAGGCTGCCCTCCAGGCCATAAGTTTTTTTGCAGCTGTATGGGTTTGTGGTTCGAGACTATAATTATGACTGTATGATGGCCTATAAGAGCTCCCTTCGTTCTTCCATAACGGTTGCAGTCTCTGCCATTCGGCGTGCTGGTCACTTGGAGAGAGAGCTATTGCGCTTGCGCCGTACATCTGCGGAGACGGAGATAAATCCAGATGTTGGCCCTGTTCTGGTCCAGTTCGACTGGGGTCTACTCTGCTCTCAAATGCTTTCCTCTCTTCAATCTCTTTAGCTATCTTTTTTGGGCTACTTATTTGGGCCTACGTGCCTGCTTTGTACTGAATTGGTTCATTCCTCTGATGCAATAAAGTCCTTGGGATTTCTATATAGCTCTTACAGTGTCTTCTTTCTGCGTTTTGCAAAACTGAAAAGAATAGTCTTCTTCTTCGGATTCAATGCTCTTCCCACGTGCCCAAATAATAAATATGTTACTTGTTTATTGATTCTTCCTCGGCTGGGTCTCTGGTCTTTGGACCGCCCCCTTCTCTTATAGAGAAAAAACTAGCACGGGCTTTAGAGGACCCTATTCCTTTTGGGCTTCTGGTTCTTCATGGGCTTTTGGGAAGGTATTTCTTGGGCCACGAACTTTAGAGAATCTTGTTCGTTTGGGCTTATAGTTTCCCGTGGGCTCTTGAAAAGGTGTTTCGTGGACTTGCTCTCTCTCTCTCTCTTGTTTTTTTCCCGCTCGGATTTGTTTGATGGCCTTTTCCTTCTGCCTATGTATTTTAAAAAAGGCTTACAGTTTACTTTTGGGATGCCTCTCCCTTTCATTTAAAAAAATAGTTCCATGCCCTTTATAGAGCCTTGTCTTTTGAATTCTATTCTTGGGTCTAGGTGTATGCCTTTTTGCTGTTTAATGCACCTGATTAGATTGCCTTTCTTTATGTTACGTTCATGTTGCAGTGTGTTATGGTTGTTCTGTTCTTCATGTCGTTCCTGTGAGTCATGCCTCAACGCCGTTCTGTTCGTCGTAAGGCCGGTTCAAGCACCAGTCAACCACCTCCACGCCGTGTTTTTCGACGAAGGCTGTCTTTCTGTGACTCGCTGTTGCCCTACATATCCTCAGGCCTACCTAAAAGAGAATGCACGGGGTTCCCTTTTAAAATAGGTCCTTTTCCTTTATGGGTGTGCCTCCTGCACTCTCTCGATTCCTCTTCGTACCTGTGACACGCCCTTTGTTTTTTCAGATGATGGTTTCTTCCCCATTCTTAGTCTAGAAATTACGTCCCATAATAGAAAGAGATGCAGGGTGGCTGTTGATAGACTTAGGGGAAAGGGGCCTGCCATTGGATCACCCTTAAGTGCTTACTGGGTTGGATTCACGGCTGAGGAGTCTGAGATGCTGAAAGGTATGCTGAGTGCCGATATGCCTAGAAACTATTGTATGATGCATTGCTGATTTACCATTGTTACTGAGTCAAGATAAATTTGCAGATGGGTACCGAAAGAGATCTTTCTACGGTGGCCCAGACTACAAATGTACCAACTGTGGTGCAGTCTTCTAGTTCGAGGAGAGGGTGAGATCGGAATCCGCTATTATGCTAAGGCGGGTGGTTTACAATAAATGTTGCAAGGGTGGTAAGGTGTATATTACACCTTTTAACAAGCCACCCTTGTTTCTCTCTGAGTTGCTGAGATACAGTGGTCCCTCACATAGCAGAGAGTTTATAAAAAAATTCGTCAGTACAATTACCTCTTTGCATTTACTTCCATGGGAACTACTATTGACCGTTCTGTAAATGATGGTAATGGTCCAAATATATACAAAATAAACGGGCAGGTTTGTCATCGAATGGGATCTCTTATGCCTAAGCAAGGAAATACCCCTAAGTATGCCGAACTCTATGTATATGATACCTAGAATGAGGTGCAAAACAGGATTCGGGCTTTAGAAAAGGGTGAAAAGAGTGATGGTGGTTTAGATGAATCTATTGTTGAAGGCTTGATGCATATGCTTGATACACACAATTCTTATGTCAAAACGTTTAGATCAGCTAGAGAAATACTAGCAGCCAATAAGCATGCCGAGATAGCCATTCGTTTAGTTGCCACTGGAGAATCTGATGGCCCACAGTTTATCCTTCCTACAACTGATGAGCTAGCATCTGTAATGTTTGGTGAGTTCACGGTGGAGGCTTCTTGTTGTGACATAATAATACAAGGTAGAGATGACAATCTGCAGCAAATATCTTCTTTGCAAACTTCATATATGCCTTTGCAGTATCCCCTTCTCTTCCCCTATGCAGAACGTGGGTTTCAGCTCGGGCTTAAATATATTGGTTCAGACCCTTTAGATACTAGCAAAATAACCAGGCTCACTATGCAGGACTATTATTCCTATTGTCTCCACTATAGACCAGAGCAGCATAATCCATACCTTTGTTGTGGTTTGCTTTCCTCACAGGCCATTGTAGATGCACGCGCTTGCATAGACGAGTGGAGGGTCCTGATTTTTGAAAAACTTTGTTTGAAAGCATCAAAAACAAGCATGGTATTGAGATTGATGAGATCATGGAATATAGACAATGCCGTTACATATGTGATAAAGATGGTTGCTGGAGGATATATGGCTTTGATATACACAGTAAGATGCCTTCTGTTGAAAGATTGCCTGTTCATTTATTAAATAAACACATGGTGTGTTTCAATGTTAAAGCAAACCTGAAGTCAGTTGCTGACGATGCGTGGCTATAGAGAACAATGTTAACCGAGTAGTTTGTAGCTAATAGATGCCATGCAAATGCTAGATCTCTTACTTATTGTGACTTCCCAACCAAATGGACTTGCCTAGCAAGCAAAAAACAATGGATTCCTAAGACCTCGAGCTATAGGATTGGTAGAATTTATTCTGTTCACCCTACAACTGGAGAACTTTTCTATCTTAGAATGCTCCTAATGGTTGTCAAAGGTGCCATGTCTTATACGGATGTTAGAACTTATAATGGGATTGTGTATGAGACCTTTAAGGAGGCATGTGCTGCTAGGGGCTTGCTTGGAGATGATCTTGAATGGTATAGTGTGTTTGATGAGGCTTTGACCTGGGGTATGGGAGATCAGCTGCGCATGCTTTTTGTTACAATACTTGTTCATTGTGGTGTTAATGATGAAAATGCTTTCTTCAAAAAATATTGGTCACACTTAGCTGAGGATATTAAGTACAATATCAAGCGCTCTTTTCGTGATGATAATCATGTTGTACCTCCTGATGAGCTGAGAGACATCTTGCTTGATAGGTTGACAATTCTATTTAGTAAAAATGGTTCTAATATTCTAGACCACAAGCTGCCATTAAAGACTACATATGATGATAACTCTGATGACAATGACATGATAACTGATGAACTATCTGCTGATCCTAAAAGTGAACTACTAAAGGCATAAACCATGTACAACCAATTAAATCCATATCAACTCCTAGCTTATAAGAATATTATCGACAGAGTTGTGTCTGGAAAACCTGGCTTTTTCTTTGTTTCTGGATATGGTGGAACTGGGAAAACTTTTCTCTAGGGTTCCATAATTGCTTATCTTAGAGGTAAAGAAAGGATTGTTCTCACAGTTGCATCTTCTGGGGTTGCAGCACTTCTTTTGCCCGGAGGCAGGACTGCTCATTCTAGGTTTAAAATACCAATCAGTCTAGATGACAATGGAACATGTGATATAAAAAGATCTAGCAAAGTAGCAGAGATGATCGAATCAGCCTCCCTAATAATATGGGATGAGGCTTTAATGACGCATCATAGATGTTTTGAGGCTTTGGATCGTAGCTTATGTGATATTCTGTCTGCCGACGATCCTTCTATAGCTGACATGCCTTTTGGTGGTAAGGTTATGGTTCTGGGTGGCGATTTGAGACAGATTTTACCAGTCATTGAGGGCGGGACTCGCTCACAGGTTATAAATGCTGCTATAACAAATTCACCTCTATGGCGTTTTATAGAAGTTCTACATCTTAATGTAAACATGCGTTTGGCTGTGCAAACAACAAACCCTGTTTTACAAGCTGCGATAGCTTCTTTGGCTGGTTGGATCTTGAGTATTGGTGATGGTACAACGCCTTGCGTTACTAGACAAGGGGAGTGTGAGCCAAGTTAGGTAACAATTCCTGATGATATGTTGATCCATTCTGAGGATAATAGAATAGGCGCTATTGTTAATGCTGTATACACAAACTTTGCTAAAAATTGTTCCAATCGAAAGTACATGTGCCAAAGGGCTATCTTAACAACAACAAATGATCTAGCTCAAGAAGTTAATGACCATGTGCTAGCCTTAATGCCTTCTGCTGGGAGGGAGTACGTAAGCTATGATTCTATAGGAAATGCTGCTGACTCAATGCGTAATATGGATGTGTTTTATCCTATCGAGTACCTCAATACAATTAAAATTAACTATTTCCCATAGCACAAGTTGCTATTGAAAAAAGGCATGCCGATTATGCTCCTTAGACATTTAAGTCAGGCAACTGGTCTTTGTAATGGTACTCGTCTTGTTGTCTCTAAACTTGGTGAGAAAGTCATTGAGGCTATTATCATGACTGGTTCTAATATTGGGGATGTTGTGTACATTTCAAGGATTTGCCTCACTACCAAGGATCCTAAATGGCCATTTACTTTACATCATCGCCAGTTTCCAGTCAGGGTTTGTTATGCCATGACTGTCAATAAGAGCCAGGGACAGACTCTCCCAGTTGTTGGGTTATACCTGAAAAGCCCTGTTTTCACTCATGGCAAGCTTTACGTGGCGGTTTCACATGTGACTTCTATATGATCGAAAGTATGTCTAGAGGGGGGGTGATTAGACTACTTGACCAAATAAAAATCTATCCTTTTCCCAATTTTAGTCTTTGGTAGATTTTAGCTATCTTAGCACAAGTCAAGCAATCTTAACACGATTCAAGCAAGCATGCAAAGAGTCTATGAGCAGCGGAAAATAAAGCATGCAACTTGCAAGAATGTAAAGGGAAGGGTTTGGAGAATTCAAACGCAATTGGAGACACATATGTTTTTGTCGTGGTTCCGATAGGTGGTGCTATCGTACATCCACGTTGATGGAGACTTCAACCCACGAAGGGTAATGCTTAAGCGAGTCCGCGAAGGGCTCCACCCACGAAGGGTCCACGAAGAAGCAACCTTGTCTATCCCATCATGGCCATCGCCCACGAAGGACTTGCCTCACTAGTGGTAGATCTTCACGAAGTAGGCGATCTCCTTGCCCTTACAAACTCCTTGGTTCAACTCCACAATCTTTGTCGGAGGCTCCCAACTGACACCTAGCCAATCTAGGAGACACCACTCTCCAAGAAGTAACAAATGGTGTGTTGATGATGAACTCCTTGCTCTTGTGCTTCAAATGATAGTCTCCCCAACACTCAACTCTCTCTCACAGGATATGGATTTGGTGGAAAGAAGATTTGAGTGGAAAGCAACTTGGGGAAGGCTAGAGATCAAGATTCATATGGTGGGAATGGAATATCTTGGCCTCAACACATGAGTAGGTGGTTCTTTCTCAGAAAATGTGCATTGGAAGTGTAGGTATGTTCTGATGGCTCTCTCCACAAATGAAGAGTGGGTGGAGGGGTATATATAGCCTCCACACAAAAACTAACCGTTACAAACAATTTACCAATCTCGGTGAGACCGAATGGAGAAACTTGGTCAGACTGATTCAGCAAACCTAGTGACCGTTAGGATTTTCGGTGGGACTGAGATGCAACTCGGTAGGACCAATATGGTTAGGGTTAGGGCATAACGTAATCCCGGTGTGACCGATTACACAAACTCGGTTGGACCGATTTTGGTAATAAGCCAACCAGAGAGTTGGTCAGGTAAACTCGATGGAACCGATCGCTCATTTCGGTGGGACCGAAATGTTACAAAAGAGAAACAGAGAGTTTACATTGCAATCTCGGTGGGACCGATCGCTCATCTCGGTATGACTGAAACGTTACGAAGGGAAACAGAGAGATTACAACCCCATCTCGGTGTGACCGAGATCCCTATTGGTGAGACCGATTTGCCTAGGGTTTGTGGCAGTGGCTATGACATTTGAACTCGGTGGCGCCGGATAGAAAAAATCGGTGGGGCCGAGTTTGACTTTTGGTTTAGGTCATATGTGGATGTGGGAAGGTAGTTGAGGGTTTTGGAGAATATCACTAAGCACAATGAAGCAAGAACCTCATTAAACAACACCTCATCCCTCCTTGACAGTATTGGCTTTTCCTATAGACTCAATGTGATCTTGGATCACTAAAATATAAAATGTAGAGTCTTGAGCATTGAGCTTGAGCCAATCTTTTTGTCCTTAATATTTTGAGGGATCCACTTTCTTCATCCATGCCATGCCATTCATTTAGCTTTTCCTGAAATATTAATCTTGGAATAGCATTAGCTCAATGAGATATATGTTGTTAGGAATTACCAAAACCACCTAGGGATAGTTGCACTTTCAATCTCCCCCTTTTTGGTAATTGATGACAACATATAGATCAAAGCTTCGACAAATGATAATAAGAGTGAAAAACATTGTCGCTTTGAGAAGTATGTGAAAAGCAAGAGCTCCCCCTAAATTTGTGCATAGTTTATGATTTGCTTTGGACTACAAATGCACAGAGAATTAGGCTCATGGGTTACTCTTCCATGTCACATACATCTTGGTGGAGCGCTCAAAATGATAATAATTAAATACATGCACTCATCACCTAGCAAAGTGAATGATCATATAGGGATAAAATGATAATGTCATCCAACAAGCATTAAGGTAGCATATGATCAAACACATGATCATCCAAGTATCACATAGACAAAAGGTATCTCAAACAAGCAAAGCAAATAAAGTTCAACCACCAAAGCAAGAGAGAATAAAAAGCAACGCTCTCTCTCGAAGCCTATGATCTATACATTTTTCTCCCCCTTTGGCAACAAGTTACCAAAAAGTTCCTAGGAAATGCATAGCAGTAAAACGTCTCTCAGGCTTGGTCTTCAGGTGGTGGTGTTCGGATAACTCCAAGAACGAAGGCTTCAGTCAAAGTAGATGGAGCTGATGGAGTAGGTGCTGGAGCTGGTGGCACTGAAGCTGTAGCTGGTGCAAATGAAGTGGCTCTGGTGTCTGGAATAGGCACTACAGCAGACCTCTGAGCTCTAGGCACTCTGGCAAATGCATCAGTGGTTGTCTTGCCCTTCCTCTCCTGCATATCATCCTGAAGTTGCTCCACAACAGACTGGATCTCAGTTACCTTCACATCCAAGTCATAGAACTTTTGCTCCACGATCCTCTCCAAGCTCTCCTGGTTTTGAGTCAGGGTGGACAGTCCCTTCTCAATCCTTAGAGTAGAGGCAATCAAGTAGCCAAGCTGATCTTGCTTGCTCTTCCGAAGATACTGAGATGCTTCTTCAGTAGTTGGCATCCTAGTAGCCTTTTCAGCCTTTGCCTTCTCCTTCTTGGCTTGTGCATGCACAGAAGATGGTTCATTTTCATCCATCACCACTTGGTTGTCCTCAAAGTCTGGATAGATAGGCATGTGCTCCTTGTCTAGTAGATATGTGCCAGTGCCCATCTTGGAGTTGATCAGCTCCTGGATCTGTGGGGCATACCCACAACTCCTCTTCTGATCTGCAGTTGTCCTCTTGATAGTTTCAACTATAAGGCTCATGACTTTTAACATCTGTGGGACATCAAAGATATGAAGCAAGTTTATTGCATGGCCTCTGATCATCTTGTGATCACCTGACTTTGGCAAGAGAGTGTGCCTGAGGATCCAGTTGATAGTAGGCAAGCCTGACAGAAGGTAATGTACAGATCCAAACTTATGTGTCTCAAGAGCAGCATCTGGGATCTCCTTGTACATGTGTGCCATGGAGTTGCGATCCTTCTTCTTGTTGGCATAGACATCCAAGTCATCTTCACTCTCTTTAGGATCATTGATCAACTTCGCTCATTCAGCAACCGTGGACTGGTACCTAGTACCTTCAGACATCCAGACAATCCTTCCATATGGGTAGAAGTGAGCTGTGGAGTAGAACTACATGATAAGCTTATCATTCCATTTTGTGAGCTTCTGAGCCACAAACTCATCGACTCCACACGCCTTGAAACTGTCATACACACCTGGATAATGTTCATCATTCTCCTTGATGTACTCCCAGTCGACCCATCTCATGTCACACTATGGGATTCTTGTCAAGCAAGACTGTCTCATAGAAGTCCTGATGTTCCTTTGTATGGAACATGTAGTCCACAATAGTCCTTCTCCTGGTGGCATATGGATCAGACTCTCTCCATAGCCTTAGACCTAAGTCCTTCCTTATCTTCATGTTCTCAGCTACTGGATGAGCATCATTGTGATCTGGAATTTTTGGCTTCAGCTTCCTCAATACATGTGACTCATCATCTTCTTCTTCCATTTCAACTTCAGGCACTAGGGCCTTGTTCTTCTCCTCAGCAGGGATGTTCCTGGTGCTCCTCTTTGGTTTTGGCTTTGGAGCTGAAGCTGCAGCCTTTGGAGCAGTCTTAGGCTTAGATGGAATAGCCCCTGCCCTGATGGCATCACCCATAAGCTTCTGAGCTTTGGGTGCTGGTGCAGCATCTTCTTCCTCTTCCTCTTCAGAATCTCTCATGATTGAGGATCTCCCAAGCACTCTGGCAGTGGTCTTCTTGACCCTCTCTTTCCTCTTCTTCTCTGCCACAACCTGCTCTTTGGGTGCAGATCCCAAAGTCTCTTGAGTAGATACTCTGACCTTAGACATTGGAATTCTCTTGGTAGGAACCTTTTGCTTGATGCCTTGCTTGGTGGCAGCAGCTGTGCCATATTCCTTCTTCAGGACTTTTCTCTTTGAGGTGGTTTCTTCTTCCTCAGCCACATAGTCCTCATCCTCTGACTCTGAAGTTCTTTTCTTGCTGGCCCTGGTGGCAGCTTTGGGTAAGTTGCTTGGGGTGCTCCTGCTGCCATCGTCTGAGCTACTAGAGGGACTAGTGCCCTCACTCAAGTGAACCTGCTCCTCTGACTTGTTCTGGCTGTCACTCTGATCAGACATATTGCAAACACTGACAGGAGACCCTGTGAATAGATATAGATGAGATAGAGTGGATAAGCATCACAAAATGCAGAGGTTTTTGCAAAAGAATGAGCCAAAAACTTAGTTTTAGTTTTCCACAGAAAGCATTTTAGATCAACCGATCTGTAGACTCGGTGATACCGAAGCAGCTGTTGAAACCTAACTAGTGAACTCGGTCAGACCGAGTCACAGTTTGGTGGCACTGAGACTGCTAGGGTTTCACAAAGTCCTGAACTCGGTCACACCGGTTTGCAATTCTCGGTCAGACCGAGAATCACATGTGCAATGGCCTGAGCCAAATCAGTGGTACCGAGTTCCACAACTCGGTGGGTCCAAGATGGTTTCGGCGGAAACCTAACCTTGAATTTTCAATTCACGACTAAAATACAGAGTGTTTTGACTGGATAAGAATGATCTCAATCGTGGCAAGATACATGGCGAACACAATGTCCTAGGAATCAGATAGGGATAGCACAGTGATCGAGTTCATACCCTAGTTCGGCGATGAACTCCCTACGACGGCAACGGCGGGGATGATTCCCGTTGATGGCGGTGGAGACCAGCGACAGGAGGCGGCTGGCGACGAGGAGGACGATCCGGAGACCCTGGAGGTAGAGCGGGCTAAGCGTGGGTCGAGGAGGTTCGAAAAGTTTTCCAAAATTTGACCCATGGATATATATAGCCCGACCCTGTCGGTGTGACCGAGTGGAACAACTCGGTGGCACCGAGATTCATAACTGCAAGCAGTTACTGAAACTCGGTGTGACCGAAAAGTTCGAATCAGTTGCACCGAGGTTGAAAACCTAGATCGACTTAGTGATCTCGGTATGACCGAAATGGGTGAATCGGTCAGACTAAAACGCACAAAGAAGTTTTGGAAGTTTAAGTCTATGACGAATCGGGGACTCCGAGTGCTCGTCACACAGAGTGGTTCGAATCTGACTTGATCAAATTTTGTGATGCAGCATGAATAGAGTTTGAGAAAAGAAAAGCATAGATAGCTAGAGAAGGTTCTTAGGCATTCTTGTCCATCCACTTGGACAAAAGAAAAGGAAACCAATCAATCAAAACAACAAGTGGATGTCCTTGAATGAGTAAATTATGCAACCAACATGCTCACACAATAAAATGGCAAATGAAATATGTGTCAAAGCATGCACAAACAATTCTAGCATCTATCAAGCAATTGGCGATGACTAGGTCATCTATATATGAGTATATTAACTTAGGAGTCAAATGAGAACATTTGATCATAGGTCATACTCATCGTTTAAGCACAAGTGGGGTTACCACTTTTACATAAAGCATTGTTGTGTTCACACCATTAGAGTTGCTTTAACTCAATTGTTAGAGTAAAGCTCCCCCTAGATGTGAGATCCCCCCCTAAGAGGGATGAACTAACCTTCGGTTTTGTCGATGATGACTTCATGTAGGTGTTGAAGATGTGGATGCTCTATGTTGATGTAGATCATTTGGAGCTATCCTTTGGAGTGAGTTGCACTTCCAATACCTACGCGGGTTAGTCCCACAAGGAACAAACAAGGGTATCCATAGACATAGAGTGATGCACACAAGATGATGTCTATGAAAGCTTTAGGTTACCCTGTCCCTTGTCTTACCAACAAGAGGGTTTGTGACTCCTTGAACTAGTGCAAGATGTGGAAGTTGATTGCACTTGTTCTTGCCAAAATGATAAGAGTGAAGTATATTGGCGGAGTCACCCTCAAGAACTCTATAGTTCTTCTTCTTCGGGATCCACACCATCTTGATGGGAAACCTCGGGGTTGTAGTTGTACTTGATGAAGTGGAACTTGATGTAGTCTTGGGAACCCACTTGACCAAGGCCTTAGGAGCTTCTTCAAATGCATCAATTTCCTCTTGAAGCTTGTCCTTGCCTTTTTGCTTGTGGTCTTGTGGTGGAAGATCATCTTGAGCTTGTGTCCCTTTGGATGAAGTAGGATCATACTTCTCTTGTTGAGGAACAAACTTCGTCTTGGGGTATTGATCTTCTTCCCACTCAACTCCATTGGCATTGAACTTTCGTTCAAAACCAATACCTTGATTCTTCCGGTGCCTTCCTTGCTTGCGTACAATTTCCTCGAATTGCTTACTCCCGGCAAGGCTCTTGTAAACACTTTTCTCTATAATTCCCTTCAATAAGCTATTTTCTTGATCAAGTGTAACTTGGCTAAGAGAATCATTAGTGGAATCAAGAGAACTACTAGAAGCAACAACATTGGTTTTAGCATGATTATTGTTACTACTAGAGGAAGAATCTTTCTTGTTCTTGTTACTAGACTTGACTTGAGGCATGTAAGTGGATAAGAGTAAACGCTTGGCAATGTAAGAAGAACTTTTCTTGCGAAGATCATCATTGATTGCCTTTAAGAACTCATGCTCTTGCTCAAGGTTGAGCTTTTCGAACGTAATTTCTCATGAGTCCTTAAAAGTTCTTGATGATCTCCTAAGATAGTTTCATGAGCTAACTTAAGAGTGTTTAGTTCTTTAGTTAGAGACTCAATCTTCTCCTTATCATTGTCATTCGTTTCATCATAGTATTCATCACTATAGTTGTCAACAAGTAACTCATCATCACCTAACAAGTCATCTTCATCACTATTGAAATCAACATACTCGGGGTGTGATACCTTTGGCCATGAAGCATCTTCCAATTCCTTCATTTGGTGAATCAAATATGTCGTAGGAGTTGGTTGACACAAGTGCTAGTCCGGCAACACCTTCATCTTGAGTATATTCGGAGTCGGAGTGATAGCTTCTCTTGGAGTCATTCTCAGAGTCGGAGCCGGATACCCATTCACCAACATGAGCTTGATGTCTTCGTTTTGTGTAGCTCCTTGATGACTTGTCCTTCCTTTTCCCAATCCTTGCTTCTCCGAGGATGTCTTCGTTCATATCGATCATCCCTACTCCTTCTCTCCCTTGATGGTGATTCTTCTCTTCTACTTCTTCTTTTGGGAGAATCTTCTCTTCTCTTGTGGGGAGCCGTACACTCATTGGACTAGTGTCCGGGTCTTCCACAATTGTAGCAGTTTCACTCTCGACTAGAAGATCTTTTGTCATTGTAGGACCTTGACTTGGAACTTCTCTCCTTGCTTCTACTCTTGTAGAACTTGTTGAAGTTCTTCACCATTAGGCTCAATTCTTCATTGAAGGTTTGTTTCTCACTTGATGATGTGGGAGCTTCACATGAGGCTTTTTAAGCACCACTTGACTTGTTATGGAGCTCCTCCTTATCCTTGAGTGACATCTCCTGAGCAACAATTCTTCCAATGACTTCCATTGGCTTGAGATCTTTGTAATTTGGCATCATTTGGATCAATGTGCATACAGTATCGTGTATTTTCCATCCAAGGCTCTTAGGATCTTCTTGATGATGAATTTGTCGGTCATCTCTTCACTCCCTAAGCCGGCAATATCATTTGTGATAAGAGTAAGCCTAGAGTACATTTCAGCGACACCTTCACCATCCTTCATTTTGAACTTGTCAAGTTGACTTTGAAGCACATCCAACTTGGATTCCTTGACGGAGTTGGTACCTTCATGCATGTCAATCAAAGTATCCCAAATTTCCTTTGCATTCTCAAGACGGCTGATTTTGTTGAATTCTTCAGGGCACAATCCATTGAAGAGGATATCACAAGCTTGAGCATTGTACTGTAGCATCTTCAACTCATCCGCGGTAGCTTCACGATTCGGTTCTCTCCCATCAAAGAATTCACCTTGCAAGCCAACACACACAATAGCCCAAATGGCGGGGTTATGTCCAAGAATATGCATTTTCATCTTATGCTTCCAACTAGCAAAATTAGTACCATCAAAGTAAGGACCTCTACGGTGATAATTTCCCTCGCTAGACGCCATACTCTCCTAGGTTGTGAAACCAAGGCTATGACCACCAAAAGCTATGGAAATCAAAGCAAATAGAGACCAAGGCTCTGATACCACTTGTAGGATAGAAAGTATGTCTAGAGGGGGGTGATTAGACTACTTGACCAAATAAAAATCTATCCTTTTCCCAATTTTAGTCTTTGGCAGATTTTAGCTATCTCAGCACAAGTCAAGCAATCTTAACACGATTCAAGCAAGCATGCAAAGAGTCTATGAGCAGCGGAAAATAAAGCATGCAACTTGCAAGAATGTAAATGGAAGGGTTTGGAGAATTCAAACGCAATTGGAGACACGGATGTTTTTGTCGCGGTTTCGATAGGTGGTGCTATCGTACATCCACGTTGATGGAGACTTCAACCCACGAAGGGTAACGGTTGCGCGAGTCCATGGAGGGCTCCACCCATGAAGGGTGCACGAAGAAGCAACCTTGTCTATCCCATCATGGCCATCGCCCACGAAGGACTTGCCTCACTAGTGGTAGATCTTCACGAAGTAGGCGATCTCCTTGCCCTTACAAACTCCTTGGTTCAACTCCACAATCTTTTTCGGAGGCTCCCAACTGACACCTAGCCAATCTAGGAGATACGACTCTCCAAGAAGTAACAAATGGTGTGTTGATGATGAACTCCTTGCTCTTGTGCTTCAAATGATAGTCTCCCCAACACTCAACTCTCTCTCACAGGATATGGATTTGGTGGAAAGAAGATTTGAGTGGAAAGCAACTTGGGGAAGGCTAGAGATCAAGATTCATATGGTGGGAATGGAATATCTTGGCCTCAACACATGAGTAGGTGGTTCTTTCTCAGAAAATGTGCATTGGAAGTGTAGGTATGTTCTGATGGCTCTCTCCGAATGAAGAGTGGGTGGAGGGGTATATATAGCCTCCACACAAAAACTAACCGTTACACGCAATTTACCAATCTCGGTGAGACCGAATGGAGAAACTTGGTCAGACTGATTCAACAAACCTAGTGACCGTTAGGATTTTCGGTGGGACTGAGATGCAACTCAGTAGGATCGATATGATTAGGGTTAGGGCATAACGTAATCTCGGTGTGACCGATTACACAAACTCGGTGGGACCGATTTTGCTAATAAGCTAACCAGAGAGTTGGTCGGGTAAACTCGGTGGGACCGATCGCTCATTTTGGTGGGACCGAAATGTTACAAAAGAGAAATAGAGAGTTTACATTGCAATCTCGGTGAGACCGATCGCTCATCTCGGTACGACCGAAACGTTATGAAGGGAAACAGAGAGATTACAACCCCATCTCGGTGTGACCGAGATCCCTATCGGTGAGACCGATTTGCCTAGGGTTTGTGGCAGTGGCTATGACATTTGAACTCGGTGGCGCCGGATAGAAAGAATCGGGCAGGCCGATTTTGACTTTTGGTTTAGGTCATATGTGGATGTGGGAAGGTAGTTGAGGATTTTGGAGCATATCACTAAGCACTATGAAGCAAGAACCTCATTAAACAACACCTCATCCCTCCTTGATAGTATTGGCTTTTCCTATAGACTCAATGTGATCTTGGATCACTAAAATATAAAATGTAGAGTCTTGAGCTTTGAGCTTGAGAAAATCTTTTTGTCCTTAATATTTTGAGGGATCCACTTTCTTCATCCATGCCATGCCATTCATTGAGCTTTTCCTGAAATATTAATCTTGGAATAGCATTATCTCAATGAGCTATATGTTGTTAGGAATTACCAAAACTACCTAGGGATAGTTGCACTTTCAACTTCCAAGAAATACTTGAAAATACTTATCGAGAACAAAGATGGCACACTTGGATCTCAGACTAGAAACATAGTTTTCTCTGAGATCTTTGAGTCTTTCGAATAGTACTTACGTCACGCTTTATTTTGCGAGCTGCTTTTGGTCTCACTACTACTTGCTGCCTCTTAGTCTCTATTATTGTATGCTTCCTAATTTGGTGAAGTATTTTGATTGTCTGCTCCCTTTTCAATAAGATTTGAGGCTGTAAATGTTGTTTTATCTGTTGCTGCTCATTACCTAAGATAGCATCTAATGTTCTTTTCTGTGCATCTATGTACGTGTTAAAGGTATTTTGGTACTCCGCTTAGTATGTCTGTTCACTTGACTTTGATTAGGTATGCTATCATATTGCAAAACCTAATATGATGCTTCTTTGTGTGTTTTTACATTCCTAAGAAAAAGTGTCTTTGTATTTCCAGATGGCGCATCAGATGCTCTCTGAGATACACAACCATAGTAGGAAGTGGGTTGTCTCTGTCCTTGTCTCGCGCCTGTGGTTTTATCGTGGGGGGACTGACAATGGGCCTATCCAGCACATGGACTTAGTTGTTCTTTATAGCCAGGTTTGTCTTTACATAGCTAGCTCAATGCTAACTGTCCATATTTAGCCTAGGGTACCTTTCTGATTGCTGTTTTTGTTGGCAAGGCAACCATATGTATGTGCAGATACCTCCTCAGCGAGCAGAACAACTAAAGGATGAGGTGCAGGAAGGAAAGGTCTACATGATGAGCAGCTTCAACTGCGTTGAAGCAAAGACAACTTATAGACCTGTTGAGAGTCGCTTCATGATTCAGTTCACCAGGTTTAGCAATGTTGTTTTACGCCCGGGCTTGGAAGCAGATTACCCGTTCTGCACCTACAATTTGATTCCATTTCAGGACATCCCCAGGCCATGTGGGCCACCGCCTCGTTTCCTTGGTAAGTTGTGTCACTGCACACCTAAGTACATTAAAAACTACTTGTCAAATATCTGGAGTCTGATGCTCTTGCAAATTCTATGGTTTTGAAGATGTCATTGGAAGAATAACTGATGTTTCTGATGTGGTCACTATCCAATCAGTGAATCAGCCAAAGCCATCAAACACAAGGACAATAATCCTCACTGACTTACAGTAAGTGTCTTGCTTATTATTATGCATGCACCATTCTAGGCCGCCTACTCATTCGTTTGTTTACTGATTTGTTCGTCATATGAAACCTATAGGGGAAAGGAGCTAAGGCTGGTCCTCTGGGGTGATCGAGCGATTGAATTTGAAGAAGAAGCAGTGTGGGCAAGAGACGAAAAGGAAGCTATGATTGCAATTTTCGTAGGAACACTACCTAAAATAAATCAAGGTAGTCAACCTATTGCATCTTATACATCTATGCATTCTATATTGTACAACCTTTTCATCCTATGTTCAGTGCAGCCTCTTACCTCTCTATATTGTTCAATAACTATGTAGGTGTTCAAGGACTTAGTGGTAGTTCTGCTTGCCGTTGGTACATTGACGAGGATCTCCCAGTGATAAATGACTTCCACAATAGGTGATTTCTATATGCCTTCTAATTGGCTTCTCTTTCTTTAACCATGAATATGAAGACAGTGTTGTTTTCTTTGTCACGCTGCTAACTATCTCCCCTGTTGCGTATTAAAATAGGTTGGGGACTTATTTCAAACCCATTGATAACGATGCTGCTTTGACCGAGGGTGCATTTACTACCCGTATCTATGTTGATCCAGTTGAAAAGACCGTGTCAGAGCTCCTCTGCCTGAACCCTTACGAAAACGAGGTATCCTCACTGTCTTTTCCTCTATATGTTGTTCCCACTTTTCCTGGTCATGTGCTCAACTGCAAGTTATGTTACTTCGACAGGAAAAACGGTTCATATGTACCGTTACTGTCTAGAGGCTCAATGCTGATCAGCGTTGGTGGTTCTTCTCTTGCTCCTCCTGCAACAAGACCTCTACAATAGTTGCATCGAACTACCGATGCACCAATCCTAACTGCTCATCCGTAGCAGCAACATATGTGCCTTCCTAGACCTTTGTCTGCTGTTTCTTTTGTTTTGTGTTGTTTGTTTCCTCAGGCTTCCTGCCTGATTTATTTAGACATGCCTCTTCTATGTTTTATTAGTCCTTTACTACAATCCTCACTCTATTCGTCCCATGTGTAGGTACTATATTTCGGTATTTGCGAGTGATGACGTGGGTGAGGCTGAGTTCACCATGTTTGATAAAGTTGGAAAAGCAGTTGTTGGAAAACCACTCCTATATTTACTGAAGTTTAGAAACCCAGGACTTCCAACCATACACGAGATAGCTCGTGTACCGATGGTTGATAGGATTGCTCCACCAGAGGTTACCCAGATTATTGGGCAGAAGTATAAACTTCTTGTGTCCATTGCAAGGAGAAGCTTTGCAACCACAAGCACACAGTTATCATTCCAAGTTGTGAAAATTATGGAAACCTACAAGCCTGAGTTAAGCTCATCTGCCTTTCACTGTGTCCCTGGATCATCTGGAGCATCATCCTCTACTTCCCTCACTAACAGTCCAGTACCTTCTGAGATGTTTACATCCAGTACCCCAAGCATCAAGCAAGCCCAGCCTGGCAGCTCCTCAAGGAGCCCTGCTATAACTTTTCCATCACCTACAGGCGTGGTGTGTTGTTTTCTTAGTCTACCATCTCTTGCTCGATTTATTCAATCAAGATGCCCGAAAACTAATTCAGTTTCTTCTCATTTCCTTTTTTACACTCAGGCGCCGTAGACACCAACTTCAAAGCTCAGTGTTGGTCTCCTTTCATCTGCATCTCCAGGGTATGCCTCTTTGGAAAGGACTACTGCAGTATTTTCTAATGCTTGCTTGCTCTTATGATCGTATTTTATTTTCTAGAAAATCACCATGCCCACCTAGCAAGACCAGGCGTGCCTTATTTATCGGCAATGACAAGAAGCTCCCTTTGGCAGAGGATCCTCCAAAGAAGTTTGACGAAATAGCCGCGGTAAATATTTCTCTGCTCCGCCTGAGATACCTGTGAACACACATATGCTAACTAACGCATAATACTATAAATGCACGCATGTACGTTTAGTAAATGAGCAGCATAGTCACGCGTCGATACACAGGTGTCAAGGCAAAATCTTACTATTGTATAGCCTAATAACCATCCAATATCAATATGCTATGTCTCTCTATTATCAAGCTTATGTATATGCTGGGTGCTCCAGGAGAACGATGATGAAAAAGTTGAAGATCCTTCTGGTGCTGCTAATGCAAAAGATGATAAGAGCCCACTTCAGAAAAACAAGAAGTACTGCTTCTTACATTCCACTAATATAGTTGGTTTCCAAACCTGTGTATAGCATTCCGCTTATTTATTTTTGACTAACACACCTTGAAATAAAGGAACCCCGTTGCTGGAAAAGGATCTGGAGCAAGGAAGAAAACAAAGCAGCAGTGACTCCTTTGCCCTGCCTATGCAACCTTAAAATATCTATAGGTACACCATAATTTCCCTATATACTACTATTCTTGGACTTATTTTGCCGTTCTCATACTTGGAACTCGTTTCTGAAACTTTGCATTCTACTGTAGGTTATCTATCCTATGTACATTAGCTTCTCCTCAGCAAGATCGAAGGAGAAAGATGGCAGTTTATGCATCTAGCTTTGCTCTTGACAACGCTCCATCACAATGCTCTTTGACCAGCTACAAGCAGAGCCCGTTGCCGTGTATGCTTCTTGCATAGACCTTGGTGTGGTTGTATGCTTCTTACGAAGCATGTCTAAAACTCCTCTATTTATATGTCTGTGTGCTAAAAAGTCTTTGGCTGCTCAAGTAGCAGTGTCAAAGCACAGCAAAACAAAAAACTCCTCTATATAATCAAGTGAAATCTAGCCTATTATGCGTGTGTTGTTCGATTATGATTTGCCTTTTTATGCGTGATATGCTGCCCCATAGTCTACAGATGATTTCTTCTTCTCATAGATAATTTTGTCTCCCCTCTGTTTTAGACTCTTGTCATCTCCTCCTTTTTTCATAGCCTTTAAGGCTCTGGCCCATTCCTGTTTTTGCTTCGGCCCAGTAGGCCCGTTCTTGGCCGTGCCTCATATCCAGACAGGTTGTGTGGCTGAGGACTGGCCTATGTGCTGTCCCCCATAACCTGCACGCTCTCTTGCTCCACCCCACCAATCCCATCGTCACCCTCTCCGCGCATCCATTTCTAGGGTTTCTTCCTTACATCTTGGTGCCCTGGGCTTATGGCGTCTTCTTCAACTGATGAAGCTGCATACTAAACCGTTGTTTCAGTTCAAGGTAGATTCCATTCTTTCCTTGTTCCTCTAAGCTGAGCCGCTACCCCTTTATTCTTAGACCCAGTCGTCCTTTCTCATCGCCTAAGCTGGCAGATAGCCTAAACTATTTTATAATCTTGCTAGGTATTTCGCCCTCGTCTGTCTCTTCCAGAAGAAATATTACAAGAGCTTTTCTTTCTTATGGTGAAACGAAATGCCCAGAGATTCGGACACACTACCATTTCCAAATCATTTTCTCTCCTGATAGTAGAACTGCACGAAGGCACTTTGATAATGCATTGGCTAGAGCTTTTCAGCTTGAATGCGATGAAATTGTTACTATTGATACTCCTGATGAGGAATTCTTAATTAGCATCCCAAACAAGCAGCAGAACAGACAAGCAGTCGAGTTCCTTTAGTCCGAACAAATGCTTAACCTGGGTAATATATACTTTACGACTCTGTGTGCAGATGAAAACTCAACATTTTGTGGCACACCAAGCTATGATTTCAATGGTAACCATGCCGGATCCCAGGTTTTAGTTGAAATAACAGACCTCCCGCTGCACCTTTGGACATTCAAGATAGTGGATTTTGTGCTGCATCCATATTGTGTCGTCTTTGAGCTTTACCCTGACACAATCACCTACAACGATCTTCTCGCGTTTCGGTGCATCTATTGGACAGACACGCCAGAAAATGTGCCATTGCGGATGAATATCAAGATCGGACGTAGGTTTAGGGATCGAGAAACACAGCAGCAGGGATCCACCTGGACATGTTCACTGTGCTTATTAGTGTGCTTAAGAACCCTTTCAGGAAGATAATGAGGCCCATTGAGCCATTACCACCTGTGCCAGATGCTCGGGACATCACCATCGATGCTGCTGCCCCACACTGTTTTCTTCAAGACACGGAAGTCGACCCTGATAGATTCCAGGAGCTATCACATTCTATAATCCTTAAACGAGAAGATGTTGTTGAACCCATATACACAAAGGAAATATTTTCTACGGTCATTCGGTATATACCAGCGTCAACATACGTCATGGTGAAGCCGATTAGCTTTGATGTTTTCCTTGTATACTATCAAGGGAATGTTCAGTATGCTACATTTGCAGCATTCAGATCAACTGTTCTGGCAAGGGGACACATTGAGCTAGGTGGCCACATCTTCAAGGATATTCCTTGGTGTTCTTCTTATGGTGGCCAGCAAATTTCTCTTACCCGATTTATTCATGTGAGTATAAGTGAACTTCCAACTGGAATCCTCCGACACGAGATAGCAAGCCAGCTGTTGAGCCCATTTGTTTTGGTTGAAGGGAATGATTTCCTAGACATGGCTTCATAAATACACATAGATATGACTGTTTCGGCTGGGTTGGCAGTGTGATTGATATCCCAGACTATATTACCATCTACAGAACGCCACGTGGATGCGAATTAGACTATATGCATACAAGACATCATTACATGTCGTTGTACACGCGACATGCAAAGATAACGGTTCGATCTCCAACTATGCTGGAAAACAAAGGTATACTATATGTGTGAGTCAGTTTATGTACACATACTGACAAGGTCCTATGATATAACAGTTAACTTGTTTCTTCATTTCCCACAGGGATATTGCTGTGATGAAGCGTACACAAGTTGATGTATTCTGCTCTCTAAGCAAACTGCTATACATCAAATAGGGGAGAAGATCGAAAACTTCAACTACCTATTATAGATGTCTTATTAGCAAACAACCTTACTATGCTACCAGTGTCTTTTTATTTTCAAACTGTAGCGCCACTTTAAGACCTGTATTACCTACTTCTCTTTTCTATTACCTGCGATCAACAATTACCGTGGCCCTCTATGTACCTTTCTATTTGCATTTTTCCTTTCCAACTACTATGGAGACCCTTGGGAGTTGTGGTGTATGGGCCCAGAGACAATAGGCCAGCCAAAAGGTATTAGCAAGCAACCTTACTATGCTACCAGTGTGTTTTTATTTTCAAACTGTAACGCCAGTTTAAGACCTGTATTACCTGTGATCAACAATTACCGTGGCCCTCTGTGTACCTTTCTATTTGCATTTTTCCTTTGCAACTACTATGGAGGCCCTTGGGAGTTGTGGTTTATGGGCCTAGAGACAATAGGCCAGCCAAAAGGCCCATAGACATATCATACATTGCTATGAAGGCAGCCAGATGAAACCCTAGATTGGCAGAGTGTTCTCTCCCGCACGTTGAGTGCCTCGCTCCCAAACAATGACCACACCGGCACGAGCGCAGTCAATATTGCTAGCCACTGTTTCTCCATGTGTTTCAGCATCTGGATGCCCGGAGAAGTCCTCCACAGGACCACAGGTAACTACCCTTACGATTCAGTGATGTAGCCGCAGATCTATGTGCCCTCTTTCTGATTAAGCTTGCAGCTGTGGTCGGCATTTGATCTATCTACCTGATTTCACAGGAGATGCCACTAGATGCAGAGGAGATACATGCTAGGTTTTCTCCATATGAAGAATACTCCAACAATAACCAATTTGAAGGCCAGCTGCTTGAGGTGGCTTTCTTTCAGAAAAATAGACAAGCATTCCTTTGACCAGAATGATTTCCTTGGTATGCACTGAAAACATCCGTTGGTGATTATATAGTAGAAAACATCCGATACTTTAGTTATATGTTGTAGATAGTTTTTCTATGCCTATTTCCTCTCAGTAAGATGCGTATTTTAAGCTTCGTAGGCTTATTATAAAAACTATTTCTTAATGTCATGAAGTTTTAAGCAGGCAAAAAGATATGCCTGTACTGACACCACTCAGCAAGACAAAATTTGAGCCACGAAAACCAATGCTGGTGTGGTCATCTAAAAAGAATACATCAAGTACTTTACTTTCATACAGGCACACACCAAAGTCTTTTTGTTTCATACAGGCACAACACTAGAGAGCTTCCAGCATTGTTTTAGTGTTGGATGTGTTTTCGTACGCAAGTCTTTCACACCAAAGGCTTTTTGTTTCATACAGGCACAATACTCCTATTTATACATTGCATTCAGGATTCAATTCACACTTGTGATAGTTACTAGGTAGTAAATGTTGTGGTCTACACCGTCGATGCATAGCTTATGCTTATACAAGTGATCATATACAAACTTACCTTCATCAACATCTTGTGCATAAAGTTGTCCAGGATAAATTAGTTATCTTCGTTCCAGCTGTTACCATAGGAAAAACTAATATGGTGTTAGTTTTGCTTGGGTTATTCAAAGTACACTTTCCCCTCTAAAAGCTTTTACCTGCCGAAATATGATTCATGCCCTCGCGCCTAATGACATCCGTTTAAAATCACAGGCCATACCACCGATGATCAAAATCCCTTACAGGATGATGCTGGATGTTCTTTTAGATACTTTAGAACTTCCAGCAGCTGAGTATCGAAGCAAAGCATGTGATGGAGGTAGAGTATGTGTCACTGTTTTTTTCATACGCCCACATCATATGTTGAAGATCATGGTAGTCGTATGGCTATTCCTGGGGTGCAGTGTATCGATCATGCAATGTCAGAAGACACAACTGCCATGGAAGCAATTGGATACATAAAATGCATGGTTAACACTGAACTAAGAGACTACAATTACAACAACATGAAGAAACTGGATGAGGAAAATCAGTCTCTAAAGCATGAGCTAGCAATGGCGAAGTATAAAGCAGAAAACAAAGGCGAAGACTAGATCCATCAAGAACAAATTAATGATGGCTAGGTATAAGAACAAGAAAAATGCTATGGGCTGGTTCGTTCTTACAAGATACATGCATGGATTATCTGATCATATATGCAATGTGGCAGCACTCAACATATCATCTGGGAAAGAACCCATGGATCAGCTTATGAACGAACCTCTTAACAACATTGAGAAGATAGCAGAAAGGCTCAAGCGCAGGGTGCTCAAATCAGAAAAGCAACTGAAAAGCATCAGGAGAGGTTTCTAGAGTTCTATTCTACAAGAATGGATCCTAAACCAGACCTTTTAGAATTGTAGTCTATTTCAATCCTTTTGTTTAACCGCATAGATTAACCGTAATGTATAATTATATTTCTCTGTCTGTGTAAGACTTGCCAAGACTGTGTGTAAGAACTAATGATGGCCCTGTTAAGACTCTGTTGCTTGCACCGTTTATGTCTATGTGGCTTTTTATTTATTTTTTAGTGCCATTTATGTCTCTATAGCTGGCATAGCCAAGGCCATCAATATACTTCAGGATTCCTATTGCGTATACAATTCCTGTTTCTGTAGACAGCAAAGCTAAATTCTCTAATGCAGTGCAAAATAGCTCGTTTCCATCCGGCTGTGAAAATGGGATCGCCCGGCTGTGACAGTGGGCTCATACTCTAAAATACATGTGCTAAAAAATGAATAAAGCCTTGGGCCTGGTGTCCATATCAGGCCTCATTGAAAACCCTTGGCAAGCTCACAGCAGTCAATATACAGCAAGCCCACCAGCTCCAACTCACAGATTCTAGGGTTTCTATCAGCTACATCCATTTCCAGTTCGATCTACCGCCCCCGAGCCGCCTCTATCTTCCAACTCCGTAAATCACACATCCAGTGCAAGGATATGGCTGGCGAGGATCCGGATTCTCCATTGGACGAAGAACTCATGGTCAGGGGCCTTCCACATGTACGTGCCTCAAGACAATTGGGTAATTTACTTCCTATTTATATGGTCGATTAAAGCATATGTGCAACGACATCTTTGTCCATTTGCATGATGCATGCCTGATTTACAACTTGCATATGTCGCCAATCCATGTCAACATAAGCAAACATTACATTCTTCAGCAAGCCACGAACACTCTTAAGCTGCAAATCACTAACCATGACCTACTTGACATGGGAGAACATGGCCTAATTGCCTCTCTTTCAATCAATTTACCACCTCATAGAGGCTGGGCAGCCACAGAACCCAAAAAATTTTATGGGGATTTCAAAAGTACATCCTCGAAGCTGCCGAATCAGCTAATGTAGCTGCGATAAGCTATCTACAAGAAAACAACATAGTAGTATTTAATGATGCAAACCTACAACCCCTGAAGAAATGCAGAAGAGAACTTCTACAAGAAACATCCTGGTCATGGGGTTTTGAGCAATCTACTATGCAGCTTAAAAAGCAAGTCGAAGCCATGGAAAGAGATAGGGTGCAACCATTAACATTGTTGCTTTCATTCGATGATGTCAGTCCAAATACACCACTTGTTCAGGTATATTAGACATACTTTTGTCTTAGTTTGTGTACCGGTTTTACACATTACAAAAAATAGACCATGTATATCTCATAACAAGTTTCAGGAACCCGATGATGAATTGGTTGCAACACCTGAAGCAGAACCACAGTTTAATGGCAGCGCAGCGAACACACCGCCAGCTGAAGTGATCTCTAACCTCTTTCCTGCCACCAGCAAGTTGGACCCAGAAATCGCAGGCAACAGAACTACTAGGTAAAACACTCACAAGAAAAACCTACTAAATCAACTATCTTCCTCTTTAACCAACTAGCAAAGCACTGTATACAGGGTGTATGGAAAAAGAAGTGCAAAGGGAGCGTTGTTCGACCATGGCAATGAGCTCTAAATCCAAGCAACAATGTCGACCAGGATACTTTTGAAATCTAGCTCAAAGGCATTACCAAAACTTATTATCCTTCATGCGGAGTATTTTGATGCGCCAAAACTTTAATCCTATCTTATGAAATGCCATGTACTGACTATGCTATATCTATGTGTGTACGCTTAATTACTTCAGACAAACAGAATTGCAATGTTCGGCAAAAGCATATAGCTCACCAATAGTTTAGAGTCTTCATCATCATTGCATTACATAGATAGCATAGAGGATACATTAGTGCCAAAAGAAAAGCATCCTAGCTCCCCTGACCCAACAGACCTGACCGCAGTCTATGAAACGACTGAACATTACTAAACATAGGCATACCATCATACTAGAGAACATATATACATGTCCTTGCAGAACACCTTCCCATCTCCCTTCTTCCAAACTGCATCACAGAAACCTACAGCAACCCATACTTACTTAGACCAGGAAATAAACTAAATATTTCTTTCAGAAATAAAATTCTGTTTCATACACCAACATCTTCAGATTTTGTGCACAGTGAGCACTAGCACCCCCTTGCAATCTCGGAGAGAAAAGACACAGATTTCCCCTTCTTTCAACTTCGCTCTTTCCGCAAAGTGGCTCCAGTTATGTGTTATAGCAGCCCTCTTGTCAACCCCTTTCATCAGTCGAACATAGGTTAAACAACGCCCAGATGAAAGCTTAATCCGCATTCGATTGACCGTAGTGGAGAGAAACTTCATCAGGTGCTTCTCAGTGAAGAAAGTAGAGAAGTACTACAAGCATTCAACAGACTTATAGTTAGACACTATGATTGATAGAGTAGGCAAATACACATATAGGCAAATAAATTGGCTTCTCACCATTCTCTGCCCAGCTTTGGTAAAAGTCTTGTTCATCTCACACACATAGTGCCTAATAACAGGCTTAACAGAACGGACATAGAAACTAAGACGCTTTCAAGCACACTTTGACATCATAAATTTCTTTGAATACATCCAGTCGGCTTCAGAATTAGGATCATATCCTAATAACAAAAGTAAAATAATTAATTTCCTATCTATAGAAAGAAACACTGTGGATTATCTAGCATTAGTCCTTACCAACTGAATATTCCCTAGGGCAGTCACACACATCCTTGCATGTCTTATGAAGCTTCTTTTTCTTCATACGGTAGCACATGCCTCAATAGTTCAACAAATAAATGACCCATAAGTGCAAATGATTAAAATACAGATCATGGCCACATTTTATTAGGTCAAATGACTGATGTTTAGCATTACTAAAAGTACCTTCATCAGTGCTTGTGTCCACACCATCATCAGAGCTGCTGTACGCGCGTTCATCAGAGCTCGTGTCCACAGCTTCATTAGAGCTGGTGTACGCGCATTCATCAGAGCTCGTGTCCAGAGTTTCATCAGATCTGTTGTCCGTGCTCTCATCAGAGCTAATGTTCACAGGATCGTTGATGCGATCTCCCCTCATGCCTGGCCGTGCTTCAAACCTTAAACAACAAAGATTTTCAATCGACACAAACTATGCGGAAACAGGCAGAAAACATTGTGCTGAAAAAGACAGCAATGGAGTAGGAGTTGGCTGAAAACAAAAGAAGTTGCCAAATCCAAATGAATGCGGACCAGATCCATGTTTCAAATAAGCTCCAGCCAGTCAGAAAGGGGAAGAAATCTCACCAGCACACAAACGCTAGGGTTCGTCTCTCAACAAAGGGTTGAACCACCGGACGGAGATGCCGAGGAGAAGAAGAGCAGGGGACCGATGTCTGCCGCTTCATATTCTACAACGAGCGGGCCAGGCAGAAAAATTGTCCGTGAGCCAAACAACAAGCAGGCCAGCCCAGTAAACCTTAAATACTCTATAAATAATATTAGACATGCTTCTAAAAGAAAACAGACACATACCTCTTTTTTTGAGGGGAAACATGCACATACCTTTCAGTCCACATAATACATGCATATGCCTCAGTAATTTGTACAACCGATTTTTATTGAGAGACACAACCTTTTCAAAACACTTCTATCTTAATTTTTCATAGCAACGACTGTTTTTTGTTCCAACTTCGACTCTATGCTATTAAAATAAACCAAGTATATTAAGATAAACCGACTATATTCATATATGCCTCAGTAATTGGTACATCTGATTTTTATCGAGAGAGACAACATATCAAAACACTTCTATCTTCATTTCTCATACCAACAAATGTTTTTTTTCAGCTTTGCCTCTATGCTATTAAAATAAACCAACTATTTTAAGATAAACCAACTATATTATATCTTTTTTCTTAGGTTTCTTATCTTTTCCCCTCTTTTTTTCCAAGAAATATATGCATGCCCTGGTTTTTCATCATGATAACCATGTTTTCAAACTTGCTAAAAAATACAACCATGCCAACTTTGCTTTCTCATCATAGTGCATGTTTTCAAATTTGCTAAAAAAAATACAGCGAAGCCAGCTTTATTCTCTCATCAGCCCAAGAAATATATGCATCCACAAATTTTTCATCATGATAACCATCATTTCAAACTTGCCAAAAATACAACCATGCCAACTTTAGTACCTCATCATAGTGGCCATTTTTTCAAATTGAACATGTTCATATTATGCAAAATTTCCCTTTTCCCAGACTATTACTTAATAACGCAATAAACATGTTTACAAAATACCATGGTTTAGTTGAAGGTTCTTGAAGCATGAAACTATTTTCATCGACAACATGTCTTTAGCGGGTCTCTGCGCCATTTGGCGCAACGGGTCAACTAGTATAGTTAGTTGAGTAAAAACAAGATTTTATAGATTTTGTGTCATAACCGCTTCCACTGAAACACTACACAGTATAATTCATGAGAATGTTAAAACTAAAATATGCATAGCATAACTGTCATAACATATAGTTTAATCAACAGGAATTAAAAAAAAAGCAAAGTTTGACAAAAAACTCATCACTTCAGACAAAATGAAATCCAAAATCACCACAAACATAGCATGTATATGTTGTCGATCGAGCCAGCCAATGGCATGCACCACCACCCCGTTAGCCACCAGCACTCAACGAGGTTCTCGGGGAAGAAGTCAACTCTACCATCCTCTCGACCATCATCACCACTGCCATCCTCTCGGCCACCACCATCACC
The DNA here is from genome assembly GCF_003073215.2 of Triticum urartu. Classification (NCBI taxonomy): domain Eukaryota; kingdom Viridiplantae; phylum Streptophyta; class Magnoliopsida; order Poales; family Poaceae; genus Triticum; species Triticum urartu. Next base: position 389,254,479 of record NC_053024.1, read on the forward strand.
ACCACCCCCTCGGCCACCACCATCACCACCACCACCACCTCGGCCACTGTCAACATTTCAAAGAGAGGCTTCCAAGATCTCTCCAGGAGTGACCTCCCAACACTTCCTTACGGTTTCATCCATTGTGTTTGCATTCATGAACATGATAGCATGTTTTTCGGCCTTCTTGGCATCATGAATCCTCTTCTTCTCATGTGCAAGCCTACGCTCTTCCGCCTTCAACTTTATCTCTTCGGCCGCCAACTTGGCCTTCCATTTCTCATCATCCAACACCTTGAGCTCATTCCACCTCGCCATCTTCTCTTCTTTGTGTTCGGTCGCGAGGTAGGCATTTCATCGAGCACTTGGCGGCCGTGATGCTTGTTGCCAGCTGCGGCCGCGCCCACGCCATACGGGTGGTTGTAGGGGGCGCCAGAGTAGCTGCACGAAGCGCCGGCCTTCCATGAGGCGCCGTTCTGACCTCTTCATCTTCTTCTTTGTGGCCACCTCGGCGAGCGCCGCCGCCACTGCCGTCGGCTTTTGAGCTTGTTTGGCTTCGGCGGGTGAGCGGCAAGCCGTTATCCGAGAGGCGGTGCCCACCCCGGAGGCCATTGTCGCGGTTGTAGGAGGAGCTTCAACCATGTTTATTTTTTCATCCCCAAACTCTTCTTCAGCATGGGCGACGACACACAAGTGATTTCTGGCAGCGGAAAGCCATTGGCGGTGACCCGCGAGGTGAGGGAAGGGTCTGACTATGCATTTCGGCCGGAGGGACGGTCATCGATGGCGGCGGTGGGGCGTGGGTGCGGTGGCAACGGGAGAGAAGGCGGCGCGGGATGGGAGAAAGATAGGCGATACTTTTACTCGGTCGTGGCGGGAGTGAGTATATTTATGGAGATTGGAGGGGGTATTGGGAGGTGGAGGATAATTTTTACTCCACTGTACCAGTTAGGGGATCGGTTAGGTGCCCCGTAAGGGAGGATAACCGAATTTATTCTCGCTTACGGCCTTACTGGGGTTCGGTTAGAAATGCCCTAACAGAGGTACACTACCGAATATCTGAGGCCCACCGACATGGTTTGCGACTCCTATGTTTCTAAATGGCAGGATTCCTGCACATTAAGAAGAAAATAGTTACTTAATTAATTAGGTAAACCGAAAAGCATGGAAAATTGGATGAGAACCATCACAACCGCTGAGCGGCACACACAAGATACACCACGCCAATACGTCTCCAACGTATCTATAATTTCTTATTGTTCCAAGATATTATAGTATCAATCTTGGATGGTTTATATGCCATTTATATCATTTTTGGACTAACTTACTAACCCACTGCCTAGTGCTAGTTGTTGTTTTTTGTTTTCTTTTGGTTTTCCAGAAAATAAATACAAAATGGAGTCCAACAGCTACGAAACTTTTTGATGATTTTTTTCTAGACAAGAGAGACCCTAGAAGCTTCGAGAGGAGACCAGGCACCCGAGGCTCTGTCTGATCTAATTCCACTTATATAATTCCTATAATATTGGGAAGCTAATAGAGAGCCATCTGAAACCCTTTTTTCGCCGCCACAAGTTTCTGTTCTTTCGCAGTCCCAACTAGAGGCTTTTTTGGTACTCTGTCGGAAGGGAAATCAATCACGGGCGGCTTCTACATCATCCTCGCTGCCTTCTGATGATGCATGAGTAGTTCACCACAAACCTACAGGCCCATAGCTAGTAGCTAGATGACTTCTTCTCTCTCGTTGATCTTCAATACAATGTTCTCCTAGAGTTTCTTAGAGTTCTATTCGATGTAATCTTCTTTTGGGATGTGTTTGTTGGGATCCGATGAACTGTGAGTTTTTATGATCTGAATATTCATGAGAAGTAATTGAGTCTTTTTGAACTTTATTATGCATTATTGTTATAGCTTTGTCCGATCTATCCATTTGGTTTGGCCAACTAGATTGGTTTATCATCACTAGGAGAGTTTCTTTGTGATAGAAAGGGACAATACACGTATTTGTATTGTTGCCATTAAGGATAAAACGATGGGTTTATTCATATTGATTGAGTTTACTTTGTCTACATCATGTCATCTTGCTTAAGGCGTTAGTCTGTTTTATACTTAATAGTAGATGCAGCCATGCAGCCATGCAGGCATGAGTCGGTCTACTATCTCGAACGTGATGCCTATATGCATGATCATTGCCTTGGATATCATCATAACTATGCGCCTTTCTATCAATTGCCCAACAGTTATTTGTTCACCCATATGCTACGTGTTCGAGAGAGAAGCCTCTAGTGAAAACTATGGCCCCTGGGTCTACCTTTATCATATTACAAAAACCAAAATTCCTTTGTTGTATTTTTTTATCTTTTATTTTTCTTTGCAAATTATCCATCTACATATACAAGATTTGATCTTTGCAAGTAACGAGTTCAAGGGGATTGACAACCTTCTTGCCCGCGTAGGGTGCAAGTATTTGATTTTGTGTGCGCAGGTGATGTTCATGAGGCTTTGCATGATTCTCCTATTGGTTCAATAAACCTTGGTTCTCACTGAGGAAAATACTTATCTCTATTGTGTTGCATCTCCCCTCCTCTTTGGTAAAAATTCCAACGTAGCTCACAAGTAGCAGGAAGAATTTCTGGCACCGTTGCCGGGGAGACATCATCAAAACCTATCAAGTACCTATACACAAATTATCATCTACCCGCTCTACTTTTTATTTGCATTTGCCTCTCGTTTTCTTCTCCCCACTTCTCATAAAAAAATACAAAAACACAAAAATATTTTTGTTTGCTCGTTTTCTTGCTTTATCGCTATGTCTCAGGAAAATACCAAGTTGTGTGATTTTTCAAATACTAAATAATGATTATATAAGTACTCCAATTGCTCCTCCCGTCACTAGTGCAGAGTCATGTGATATTAATGCCGCTTTGCTAAATCTTGTTATGAAAGAACAATTTTTTGGAAGTCCTAATGAAGATGTTGCATCCCATCTTAACACTTTCATTGAATTATGTGATATGCAAAAGAAATAAGGTTTGGATAATGATATTGTTAAGTTTAAATTATTTTTGTTCTTGCTAAGAGATCGTGCTAAAACTTGGTTTTCATCCTTGCCTCGAAATAGTATTGATTCTTGGGATAATTGTAAGGATGCTTTTATTGCCAACTATATTCCTCCTACAAAAATTATTTCTTTTAGAAATCAAATTATGAATTTTAAGCAACTTGAGCATGAACATGTTGCACAATCTTGGGAGAGAATGAAATTAATGATTACAAATTGTCTGACTCATGGTTTAAGTTTATGGATGATTATACAAAATTTCTATGCAGGACTAAACTTCGTTTCTAGAAATCTTCTAGACTCTACTGCAGGTGGTATTTTCATGAAAATCACATTGGGGGAAGGTACAAAACTCCTTGATAATATAATGGCTAATTACTCTCAATGGCATACCGAACGAGCTCCAACTGGTAAGAAGGTAAAATAAAAATGCTCATATTGATCCTAATGATGTGCCATTTCTCATGATTTGTTTTCTCGAACCCCTTTTGTAGTGAGAACATGTCCAATATTTATTTCTATATTTGGTTGTTTGCATTACGCCTTGTTTATTTCTATGGTTTTTGGTTGTCCGGTTGTTTGTAGTTAGCATATGTCCAGTTTCAATTGTCATCTTTGGTTGTTCGTAGTATGCCTTGTTTATTTCAGCTATTCATAGTGTGATGTTCTATATGTGCTAGTATGAACTGTGCAGTTCAATTTCTTCAATACCAATTTTAACAATAGCTCTATGAATCACTATATTTGGTTGCTGTTAAGCATGTTGTACTCCCTCCGAATATTTTTAGTTTGCATATCAGATTTGTCTAAAGTCAAGCCTCGTAAAGTTTGACCAACTTTATAGAAAAAAATACCGACATTCACAATATGAAATCAATACCAGTAGATGTGTCATGACTTAAATTTTCATATTGTATAACTTTAGCATGGTAGATGTTGATATTTTTTTTCAAATAAATAAGGTCAAACTTTGTGAAGTTTGACTTTAGACAATTCTGATATGCAGAGTTAAAAAGGACTGGAGGGAGTATTGAACACGCCTTTCCATTTGATTTAACAATGGCATTGTTTGGATACTCTAACTTAGCTAGAGGTTAGAGTTAGTTTCTAGCTCATGACAGTTAAAAGGGAGAGAGAGAGATCGGTGGAATAGTTGATTGTATCGATTGAGCCTCGTGGGCATATATATAGGAGTGCATGGTCATCTTGGAGTACAAGTCAAGGTAGAATAAATCCTACACTATCCTACGGTTGCTAAATAATAATTGTAGTCAACAATGACTAACCCTAAACTAACTCTAGGCAAAGAGGTGTTTGGATGACAGTGTTAGATTGACAATAAACACACTTGAAGAACTTGCCCCAATTAGCACCTCTTGGGTGGGATAGTTGTTTTCGATCGGTTAGACGCAACTAGCTCAAACTAGCCCTCATGTTTGGATACTTTAGGGCTATTTTAGCCCAAACTAGCTCAAACTAACTCTAACCCATGCATCCAAACAGGCCAATAACTAGTGTAGTTAGACCTGCACAATACAAGTTTGAATGACTATGTTTGCTTGTTTTTAAATATTAGGCATGTTGCAGTTAATAACACACCTTTCCACTTCTTGTTTTTAAATATCAGATTTTTAACAATTTGGTCGTGCGCATGTAGGTCCTACTGTCAGACGTTTTGACCCACTATTTGACCCTTTTTGCATGTGGGGAACTGAGTTGTCCATGAATATCAGTCAAGTCAAGAAACTCAGAAATATTGTTAGGATAAATAAATTAGCAACAAAAAAACAACAAGATCTTTGTCTGCACAAAGAAGAAGACATCAGTTCACTACAGGTTGGTACTAACTGTTATACCTTGTCTTCTTAATTTCTTTGTGCCATTTCAAATCTAGAGGAGATATTTGTGCATATCCTTGATTACAGGCCTTTCCAAAACAGTTCACTGATGATTACCTCTCAAACCACCTGTATGGTCAGGAGGCGAGGAAGGTATTCATACAACACCCACGGTTCAATATTGAAGTCTTTCTGAAGAGGACGAAGGATGGATGGTCAATCATCCAGAGGCACTGGCCTAAAGTTGCAAAGACCTTCAACATCAATGGAGGCTCAATATTTTCCTTCCGCTTTTGTAGTTTTCCAGATGAGATTCATCTGCCTATGTACCGTCTATGATGCTAATTTCGAAAGGTTATAGATGTTGCATGTGAAACTTGGTGCTGGTGCAGTTGCGTAATGAGGTAGCTGAGTGCTGAAGCTATATGATGTTGTACTCTAATGTATTTCAATTATGAAATCCTACTTTATTAATACGAAAATGAAATATATTATGTGATTAATATGAAATTTCAATTAGATTAATAAATGAATTATTAATAATAGGCTAATTAGCCTGGTAATCGGGTTTATAATGCAAACGGTTATTGAGAAAACACCATGGGCGATGACTTCAGACAACGCACACAGTTTCTAGGAATAAAACGTGTTGGGTCAATGAACAATCACACACGACTTCCTCTTGAAATTGTTTGCCTTATGCCACCATGCGCAAACATTTACCACATAAAACATGTGTGTGATGGACAGACGATGCCACAAAGTTTCTTCTGCGCACCGTGTGTGATGCATTCAAAATGCAAACGGTAAAATTGTTAATATCGTCTGCACTGACAACGCTATCACAAACGATTTAATGGGGAAAATTGTGTGTGATGTACGTACGAAAGGAAAAGTTTTCTCTGAATTGACTGTGTGGGATGTACATACGAACGGAAACGTATTTCTTGGCTTGACTGTGTGGGATGTACATACAAATGAAAACATATTCCTTGGATTGACTATGTGGAATGCACATACATATGGAAACATTTGTCTGGGACTCACTGTGTGGGATGTACTTACGACCGAAAAATGATTGGGCCAGTATAATTGTATTATTTTTAACACAATTGTGCGTATAACCATATTTGATCGCTCGCCCATCGCACACGATCTCACTTTTCCCAGCGTGTGTGATGGGAGAGCCTATCCCCGACGGTTTTTTGGTCGTGTGGGAAGGATTCCTCACATTTGCGCGAGACGGAGGGCACCGTAGGACAACACCATAAATAAAATATACAATCATGCCAACCAAGATCACGATAGTGACACCCGGATAATTGAGCTACAGTGAACCTTTGCTAATAATGCCACGTCACCTCGGTTACTGTTGATAAACTCGCGTTGGTTCAATCCCGTTCGAATTCAAAATTCAAAATCAAGTCAAACGGCAAAAGCTTACAAACATTAAAACTAAAAGTTCATCATGTGGCAAATAATCCCTAACTAATTTTGGTGATCGAACCAACCTTTTACAAAGTGTTTAAATGCCCTAAACTAATTAAAAACAGTAGCTAAATAATAGTTTAATTGCTTTTGAAAATATAAAAATATCGAACTAATTTATTTTGGGTCTAAACTAGGTTTGGCAGTGGCCTATTTTGATGATACTAATTTAGGTGCTAACTTGGTATTTTAAAGAAACTAAAATAAAACAGAAAAGAATAAATAAAAGAAAGAGAAAATGAAACAAAAAGAAAAGGAAACAAATAGAGGAGACCCCCCCCCTTGGCACTTAGCCACTAGCTATCGAACCGGCCCAGCCCAACTCCCCCCTCCACCATCTTCCTCTGTTCGCCGAGCCGCGGTGGAAGCCGCACCAGCGTCGACGCAGCGGATTACCACACGTCATCCATCCGCCGTCTCTGCCTGGTGGATAAGATCACCACCACTCCCCTGATGAACCCTAAATCCCCAATCCCCATTCTCCCCCATCTCTCTCCCTCACCTTGCTCTGCTCGATTGGAGCTCACGCCCGGACGGCCATCACCGCTGCCTCCTCTTTGCCGTGGCCACTGGCACTCCGAGCCACGAGGAGCTTTCCAAGAGCTTCATCGCGACCTCCTCGACGTCATCAGCATTCGAAATCATCAAGTGTCGGACTGCAGCATCGTCTTCATCCTCTTCTTCCCCGACATCGATGCAGCCGTCCACCCATCGATCTGTGCCTCTTCGATGAGCCCTATCTTCGTCGGGCCTTCAGCAAGCACCGTTATGAGCCGTTGTTCGATTCCCTTCTCCCCCTCGAATCCACACTGTTTAAGCTGCGCCCCACACCTACTTCGCCCGAGTTGTGACCCGCTCTGCGCCTCCCCTCGTGCGTTCGCCTAGCCCGAGGTCGTCGCTCGACCGCGCCGGAGCTCCTGTCGAGCTCGCGGTCGCCGCCCCCTGCTCGCGCCCTCTACGCCCCTAGACACGCTCACCCCCCGCGCGCCCACAGCTCCTGCAAGCGCCCCGCGCTCGCGCCCACCTTCCCCTGTCCTAGCTCGCGGCCGCTCGCTTCGCCGTCGTCCACTTCTACCGCCCGCTGCGCCCGCGCTCCAGCCGTGCAACGCCTCCCCGGCGTCCCCCTCTGTACGCTGCTCGCCCACCCCTGGCGGCGCCCTGCCGCACCCGTCGAGCTCCCCCCGCTGTTGCTGCTCCACCACCGCAGCCCGCGCCCTGCTTCACATCGCGTCGCCCACCTTCGTGCTCGCTCGTCTCAGCTCACCCACAGCTGCCGCCGATGTGCCCCGCTCCGCTTTGTCGCCAACCTCCACCACCACCGTGCTGTGCCACGCCGTGCAGCCAGCGCCCGCCCGCTGCTTCCCGGCCTTGCCGTGGCCTTGCCTCCGCCGCGATGCGCGCCTTCACCGCTCGCGGCCACGGCCGGCGTTTCGCCACGACCACCCCTGCCCTCCTCCACCCCGCCCTACTGCGCCGGCCGCCGCGCATGAGCCGCTCCTCCTCCCCGATGCGCCCTTGCGTCCGGTCGACGCCGCGCTCAGGTTCGCCCCATCGGGCGCCCGTGCCCGCGCCCAATAACCCGCACCCGTTATGGCCTATGGGCCTTTGACAGGTGGGGCCCAGCCCCTGTAAAAAAAATTTAAAAGAGAGATTTCAAAATAATAATAATAATAAAATTAATTAATTAATTAAATTAAATAATTTTGATTAGTTAACCTAATTAACTAGGTTAGTTAAGTTAAACCTATTTAGTTAAGCTGGGTCAATGACAGATGGGCCCCACTGCCCTGTCTGACCAGTCAACGGCCAGTTTTGACTGATGATGTCATGATGACATCAAGATGGTGCAATAACTCCGTTTTAGAATTAGTAATAAATTCAGAATATTGTTAAATCTTTGAAAAATCATAGAAAATAAACTGTAAGTCAGATGAAAAAGTTTTATACATGAAAGTTGCTCAAAATGACGAGACAGATTTGAATACGCAGTTCGTTCATCCGCCACACGTCCCTAGCATAGCGAACGTGCAACATTTCACCTGCGGTTCATCTGTCCGGAAATGCAAAACACCGGGAATACTTCCCGGATGTTTTCCCCCTTCGCCAGTAGCACCTAGTACTGCGTTAGGTCACCTCTAGCACCGCGTATTGCCATGTTACGCTTTGTGATGCTTTGATTGCTCTGTTATTTATTGTATTCCCCCTCCGTTAATTCTTTCTGGTAGACCCTGAGACTGTCAGCGACCCCAGTACTACTACGGAGTTGACGACCCCTCCTTGCCAGAGCAACCAGGCAAGCCCCCCTCCCCCCTTGATCACCAGATATCGCCTATTCTTCTCTCTACTACTTGCATGAGAGTAGTGTAGCATGTTACTGTTTTCCGTTATTCCTATCCTGATGCATAGCCTGTCTTTGCTACCACTGTTGTTACCTTTACTTGTAATCCTAAATGCTTAGTATAGGATGCTAGTATTCCATCAGTGGCCCTACATTCTTGTCCGTATGCCATGCTATACTATCGGGTCGTGATCACTCGGGAGGTGATCACGGGTATATACTTATATACATTATATATGATACATGTGGTGACTAAAGTCGAGTCGGATCGTTGAGTACCCACAAGTTATTTCGATGTGGGGGCTGAATGGACAGGTGGTTCCATCCCGGTAGTGGTGGGCCTGGGTTCCCGACGGCCCCCGACTATTACTTTGTGGTGGAGCGACAGGGGAGGTTGAGACCACCTAGGTGAGAGGTGGGCCTGGCCCCTGGTCGGCGTCCATAGTTACATCAATTAACACGCTTAACGAGATCTTGGTATTTGATCTGAGTTTGGCTACTGGCCTATACGCACTAACCAACTACGCGGGAACAGTTATGGGCACTCGACGTCGTGGTATCAGCCGAAGCCTTCTTGACGTCAACGACTGAGCGGCTCGCGCCAGATTGGACTGGAATGCCTACTCTTGTATTAGGGAGGCTAGGTTTGCTTCCGGCCGCCCTCGCAACGTGCAGGTGTGCAATGGGCGATGGGCCCAGACCCCTGCGCGTATAGGATTTAGACCGACGTGCTGACCTCTCTCTTGTGCGTAGGTAGTGTTGCGACGTGTTGATCTTCCGAGGCCGGGCATGACCCAGGAAAATGTGTCCGGCCAGAGGGATCGAGCGTGTTGGGTTATGTGGTGCACCCCTGCAGGGAAGTTGATCTATTTGAATAGCCGTGTCCTTTAGTAAAAGGATGACCCGGAGTTGTACTTTGACCATATGACAACTAGAACCGGATACTTAATAAAACACACCCTTTCAAGTGCCAGATACAACCCGGTGATCGCTCTCTCACAGGGCGACAAGGGAAGGATCGCCGGGTAGGATTATGTTATACGATGATACTTGGTGAACTTGCCATATACTCTCTTCTATATGCTTCATGATGGAGGCTGCCAGATGCGTAGTCTTCGATAGGACTAGCTATCCCCCTCTTATTCTGGCATTCTGTAGTTCAGTCCACAGATATTATCCATTTCATTGATACCAATGCATATGTAGTGTAGATCCTTACTTGCGAGTACTTTGGATGAGTACTGACGGTTGCTTTGCTCCCTCTTTCCCCCCTCTTCCATTTTTCTTGGATGTCGCAACCAGATGATGGAGTCCAGGAGCCAGAGGACTCCGAGGATGTTTCTACATGGATTTCGGCTTCGAGGACTAGTTAGGTGGTACCAGGCAGGAGGCCTTGCCTTTTCAATCGTTGCTACTTTTATGCTAGCCTTCTTAAGGCAAACTTGTTTAACTCATGTCTGTACTTAGATAATGTTGCTTCCGCTGACTTGTTTGTATTTGAACTTATGTATTCGAGCCCTCGAGGCCCCTGAATTGTAATATAAAGCTTGCATTATTTTAATTTGTGTCTAGAGATGTGTTGTGATATCTTCCCATGAGTCCTTGATCTTGATCGTACACATTTGCGTGTATGATTAGTGTACGATTGAATTGGGGGCGTCACAACGATTAACCCACACGACAAAATGGATCTACTCAAACATCATAGGATAGCTAAATATCATTGGGAAATAATATATGGAGTTGAGCATCATGTTTAAGTAGAGATTACAGCGGGAGAAGAGGTGTTACACCGCTGCATAGAGGGGGAGAAAGTTGGTGTTTACGGTAGCAAGATTGTTGATGTAGATCGCCGTCATGATCCTTGCCCCGGTGGCACTTCGACGCCACCGGGAGAGAGGGGGAGAGAGCCCCATCCTTCTTCTTATTCCTTGGACTCCCCCCTAGATGGGAGGAGAGTTCCCCCTCTGGTCCATGGCCTCCATGGTGGCGGAGGGGCCAAAGCCCCTCCGAGATTGTATCCCCCTCTCTGTTCTCTTCTATTTCGCGTTCCCTAGATCTGGCCCTTCACTGTTTCTTAAATTACCGAAGATCCGTAACTCCGATTGCACTGAAATTTTTACACAATTTTTTTCCATAAATTGTTCTTATTGCACCAGAAGAAGGGCCCCAACTGCCTTACGGGGTGGGCACAAGACACCTGGGCGCGCCAGGGGGTGCCTGGCGTGTCCTGGTGGGTTGTGGAGGTCGTGGGCCTCCGTTAGCGTTGATTCCAAGTCCCCAAATCACGTATATTCCAAAATAATTCTCCGTAAATTTTTATCGCGTTTGGACTTCGTTTGATATGGATTTTCTGCGAAACAAAAAACATGCAACAAACAGGAACTGGCACTGGGCACTGGATCAATATGTTAGTCCAAATAAAGCATATAAAATGTTGCCAAAAGTTTATAAAAGTTTCATAATATTGGCATGAAACAATCAAAAATTATAGATACAACGGAGACATATCAGCATCCCCAAGCTTAATTCCTACTCGTCCTCGAGTAGGTAAATGATAAAAAAAAGATAATCTTTGATGTGGAATGCTACCTAGCATAAACTTGATCATATATCTAATCATGGCATGAATATTAAGACATAAGTGATTCAAAGCAATAGTCTATAATTTGATATAAAGACATCAATACTCAGGCATCCCAACAAACAATCATGTCTTTCAAAATATCAACGCTAAAGAAAGGTATCCCTACAAAATCATATAGTCTTGTCATGCTATGTCTTCTTAACACAAAGTATTTATCATGCACAACCCCGATGACAAGCTGGGCAATTGGTTCATACATTTTAACGCGCTTTAGATTTTTCAACCCTCACGCAATACATGAGTGCAAGCCCTGGATATAACACTACGGGTGGAATAGAGTATGATGATAGGGGTAAATATAGAGAAGACAAAAAAGTAAGGAAGTCTCACATCGATGCGGCTAACCAACGGACTATGGAGATGCCCAACAATTGATATCAATGCGAGGAGTAGGGATTGCCATGCAACAGATGCACTAAGAGCTATAAGTGTATGAAAGCTCAATATGAAACTAAGTGGGTGTGCATCTAATCCTATAATGAAAAATTTCCACTAATATATTAAAGTGACTAAATAGGAGACTCTCTACATGAAAAACATGGTGCTACTTTGAAGCACAAGTGTGGAACTAGCATGCCCCTTCTCTCCTTATTGCCTTTTTTTCCTTTTTTCTTTCTTTTTTTTTCTTTCTTTTTTTCTTTCTTTTTTTCCTTTTTTATAATTTTTTCTCTCATTGTCCGGAGTCTCATCCCGACTTGTGGGGGAATCATAGTCTCCATCATCCTTTCCTCACTTGGGCAATGCTCTAATAATGAAAATTGATGACCACACTTCTATTTACTTACAACTCAATATTACAACTCGACACCTATAACAAAATATGACTCTATATGAATGCCTCTGACAGTGTACCAGGATGTGCAATGATCTAGCGTAACATGTATGAAAAATGATGAACGGTGGCTGAGCCACAAACACTATGTCAACTATATGATTATGCAAAGCAATATGACAATAAATGCTCAAGTCATCGAAACGGAAGCGGTGGAATTTGCATGGCAATATATCTCGGAATGGCTATGGAAAGGACATAATAGGTAGGTATGGAGGCTGTTTTGAGGAAGATATAATAAGGCTTATGTGTGATATAGTGTATCATATCACGGGGTTTGGATGCATCGGCGAAGTTTGCACCGGATCTTGAGGTGAGAAAGGGCAATGCATGGTAGCGAAGAGGCTAGCAAATTGCGAAAAGGTAAGAGTGCGTATAATCCATGGACTCACATTAGTCATAAGGAACTCATATGCTTCTTGCAAAAGTTTATTATCCCTCGAAGCAAAGTACTACTACGCATGCCCCTAGGGGGATAGATTGGTAGGAAAGACCATGGCTCGTCCCCGGCTACCACTCATAAGGAAGACAATCAATAATAAATCATGCTCCAACTTCATAGCATAACGATTAACGAGAGACTATACATGCATCCTTTAGGAATCACAAACCTTAACACCAATATTCTTACTAACCACAACCTTTTACTAGTACCTCCCACATATTCCATCTCTATATCGCAAAACTATTGCAAGGAATCAAACATACCATATTCAATGATCCACAAGTTTTATGTAGGATTTTATAAAACCATGCAAATGACCAATTCCTTTTGACTCTCTAAATAGATATAAGTGAAGCATGAGAGTTGAATTCTTTCCATAAAAGACCATGCTCTAATACATATAAGTGAAGCAAAAGAGCATTCTATGTGAAGAGAAATAGGCAATCCAAGCTTCAAATGATATAACTATAAGTGAGGCACATGAAGCATTCTATAAAGACATACTCAAAAGGTATAAGTGAAGTGCAATGAGCATTCTATAAATCAACCATGGACTATCTCATACCAGCATGGTGCATAAAATAAAAAAATGAAAACTAAACACAAAAGATGCTCCAAGATTCACACATATCACATGAACGAAACGAGAACGAAAACATACCAATACTTGTTAAAGAAAGATGGGAGGCCTTCCGGGGAATCCCCAAGATTAGATGCTTGAGTCTCCTTGAATATTTAATTGGGGTGCCTTGCGCATCCCCAAGATTGAGCTCTTGCCTCTCCTTCTTCTCCTCATATTGAGACCTCCTTGATCTTTGATCCACTTCATCCACACAAAACTCAACAGAAAGCTCGGTAAGATCCGTTAGTATAATAAAGCAAACCACTACTCTAAGTACTATTGCAAACCAATTCATATTTTGTTTTTGCATTGTAGCTATTGTACTATAACTTTTCCATGCCTTATACCACCGATAGAATCGATAGTCTCATCAAAACAAGCAAAACAATGCATCAAAACCAGAATCTGTCTTAAACAAGACAGTCTGTAGTAATCTAAACATTCACCATAGTTATGGTACTCCAAAAATTCTCAAATATTAGGACAAAATAAAAAAATTATAGAAAGACTGTGCAAAAAGTTTCAGAAACTTTCAACGTTCCAGTAAAAAAATGTAGAATCGTGCACTACAGCCAAAGTTTCTGTTTTTGCACCGCACATACCAACAAGCAATTTAATCATCCTAAAGGCAAAACTTAGCACATTATTTTTATACTAGAATGGAATTGTACAAGGGGTTAATTATTTTTGTGAGAATCTTCATCAAAAATTCTACATTGTTTCCATGAGCATGAACACAAGTGTTCAAGGTCGACCCTCACTTTTCCAATGCATAACTTCCAATCGCTTCTGTTTTGTGAAAAAGTTTTTAAGTTCCCCTCTATATTTTTTTGTTTTTAAACTTTATAAAAGCACTCAACAGAAAGAAATGACTCTCTAAAATGTTTGGGTTGTCTCCCTGGCAGTGCTTTCTTTAAAGCCATTAAGCTAGGCATAAAGTGCTCAAGTTATGAATCCACCTAGATCCCAAGGTATATCAAAGCCAATTTTAATTAACAATGATTTGACATTTACTAATGAGCACAAAGCAACATATATAATGCAATGACGAAGTCTAACTCTCTTCCTATGCATCGGCATGTCATACAAGAACAATTCATGCACATCAAATAAAGGCCAATACATAGCATAAGAAGTTTCTTACAATTCTTTCGTGTTGGAAACATAGAGAGGCGGAGATGTAGTTCCTCTCTCATAATAATTGCAAGTAGGATCTGCAAGCACATGCATATTACATTCATCAAAATTATCATGTGCTACGGTAAAAGTCAACCCATCAATATAATCCTTATAAGTGCAAACTTCTCCGTTATAGTGTAGTTGGGAGAATTCAAAAAGATAATAGGACTATCATGTGTGGGTGCAATAGCAATAATTTCATTCTTAATATAAGTAACTATAGCAAGTTCATCTCCCTAAGCATAATTCCTATTGGCATCTTGGCCACAAGCACAGCAAGCATCAATTTCATCAAAAAGGGATATTTCAAAAGAATCAACGGGATCATAGCAATTATCGTAGCATTCATCCTTCGGTAAGCACGACGGAACATTAAACTATGTATGAGTTGAAGAGCTACTCTCATTACAAGGTGGGCACGGGTAGCTAATCCGCTCTTATTCCTTTTGTTCTTCGATCTCCTCATCATCTTTTCATCCAATGAGCTACAGTTTCATCAATTTCTTCTTCCATAGTATCCTGCAAAATATTAATCTCTTCTTGGACAGCAGAGACATTCTCAATAAATACATCAAAATCATAATTTCATTTGTAAGTATCATAGAAATATTTAAGGATAGCAAAATTTTCAGGTCTATAAACTGAATCATCAAAATCTTCAAACTTTTCAAACAAAGATTCAATTTCATAAGCACCCTTAAAAGCAACACATTATTCTATTCGTTCCACATCATAGTAATCATATATACCATTAGCATAAGAAGCTAAGGTTTCATTATCATTAAATTCGCTTGAAAAGGGAAGATGTGGAGCGTACATCCTAGAGCAACAAGTATAATCATATCTCAAGCATAATTGCCTAGCATACCAATGCAACATATAAATTTGATCCCATAATAATTTCACTTTATGAGTCAAACGATAATCCCTAAAGTATTCAGGTTGATCCAATGTTACTCCCATTATCAAGTTGAATGAGTTTTCTCAGGATTATCAAAGTAGTGCATAATATTTTTCACATAACGACCATCGAGGGTTTTAGGAGGTTCCCCATCTCCATGAGTAGCAAGTACAACTAATTTTTGTGTGTTTCGTGTTCCATATCCATAACTAAAGATAGAGAACAACTTAGAACAGGAAATCAAAAACTACTTAGTGATAATGCAAACAAGCACACACGAGAATATTCACCCCACACTATTGCTCCCCAGCAACGGCGCCAGAAAAAGATCTTGATTATCCACAAATATAGGGGATCGTTTGTAGCCTTCTTCGATAAATAAGAGTGTCAAACCCAACGAGGAGCTAAAGGTAGAACAAATATTCCCTCAAGTTATATCAACCACCGATACAACTCTACGCACACTTAACGTTGTTTTACCTTAAACAAGCATGAAACTATTTTGCAAGAACAAAACTACGAGTACTTTGTGAGAATAAAACTATGGATAAATGCAAGGTGATAAAAGTGGATAGCTTTTGTCAACGAGAAAGTCATTTGTCCCTAGGCAATCGATAACAAGTACCAGTAATCATTCTTGCAATCTTACATGAGGGAGAGGCATGAGCTAACATACTTTCTCTACTTGGATCATATGCACTTATGATTGGACCCCTAGCAAGCATCCGCAACTACTAAATATCATTAAGGTTGTGAAACCCAACCATAGCATTAAGTATCAAGTCCTCTTTATCCCATATGCAACAACCCACCTACTCAGGTTTAAGCTTCTGTCACTCTCGCAACGCACCATAAGCAAATCATGAATGTATTGCAACACCCTAAAGCGGGGATCCCTCACGTTTGTGCGAATCGGAGGGCACCGTAGGACAACACCATAAATAAAATATACAATCATACCAACCAAGATCACGATTAACCCACAAGACAAAATGGATCTACTCAAACATCATAGGATAGCCAAATATCATTGGGAAATAATATATGGAGTTGAGCATCATGTTTAAGTAGAGATTATAGCGGGGAGAAGAGGTGTTACACTGCTGCATATAGGGGGAGAAAGTTGGTGTTGGCGGTAGCAAGATTGTTGATGTAGATCGCCGTCATGATCCTTGCCCCGGCGGCACTCCGGCGCCACCGGGAGAGAGGGGGAGAGAGCCCCGTCCTTCTTCTTCCTCCTTGGCCTCCCCCATAGATGGGAGACGAGTTCCCCCTCTGTTCCATGGCCTCCATGGCGGCGGAGGGGCGGGAGCCCCTCCTAGATTGGATCTCCCTCTCTATTCTCTTCTGTTTCGCGTTCCCCAGATCTGGCCCTTCACCGTTTCTTAAACTCCCGGAGATCCGTAACTCCAATTACGCTGAAATTTTTACACGATTTTTTCCATATATTATCCTTCTCGTGCCAGAAGAAGGGCCCCAACTGCCTTACAGGGTGGGCACAAGACACCTGGGCGCGCCATGGGTGCCTGGCGTGCCCTGGTGGGTTGTGGAGGTTGTGGGCCTCCGTTAGCGTTGATTCCAAGTCCCAAAAATCACGTATATTCCAAAATAATTCTCCGTAAATTTTTATCGCGTTTGGACTTCATTTGATATGATTTTCTGCGAAACAAAAAAATGCAACAAACATGAACTGGCACTGGTCACTAGATCAATATGTTAGTCCAAATAAATCATATAAAATGTTGCCAAAAGTTTATAAAAGTTGTATAATATTGGCATGAAACAATTCAAAATTATAGGTACGACGGAGACGTATTAGTGAGCAGGCCAGGACTCAGGGCTGAGGATACCAAGCCCAAGGCCTGATCATTCCATGTAGTGAGCAGCCCATCAATCACCCTAGAGCTGGGCTGGAAGGCAACATTCTGGGCCATACTCAAAGTCAGAATCTCGTGAGCCTTGAAAATGGGTATGACTTATAGCTGCAACCTCTGAATGCAAATCACCGAGGGAACAACGTCAATAAGAACAACCTTAGCAGAGACACATTTGCTCGGATCACCTAATCCACGAACATTCCAGGAAATGAAGGTAAACTTTCGGGTAGACCGGCTAGAGAGATATTGTGATTCAAATTGGATATCTAATGTTAGTGAGTTTAAAGCCAGGAGTGGATATGTGTTTACACTGGGTGGTATGGCACTGTTTCATGATAGTCTTGCTAATAGACCATCTTAACAAGGTCAAGAAATGAAGGGTCACAACATTAGACACAACCACTATAAAGGCATAGTAGCTTCATCAGTTTTTAGTGGAATTTTTTTTGGAAAAGGAGGATTACCCCCTGCCCCTGCATCAGAACGATGCACGCATCCATATTATTAAAGAAATATCCAAAAGGTAGTCTGGTACAAGCTCACTTGGAGCTTAAGATGGATGAAAAAGAATATACAATTTGCCACAACCGGTGAAAATAGGTCGAGAAGACTAAACACCTAGCCTATTATTGGACCGCCATCCAAACCGGTTGTTGATATCCCGAACTACCATCTCCCACTGGGTAAACCCAGTACCCAAAAGGTCCCTGGCTTTCCACAGAAGTGAGTAACGACCACGTGGGGATCTAAGTAGTGGCCTTGAAAATAACCTGCAAAAAATTTATACGAGTTTGTCTGTTAAAAACCATGTCATTTCTGCAGTTCCATATAGCCCAAAGTAATGCGCATACTCCTATCTGAATATGCCCCGCAGTGTTTGGCTCCACTTCATTTAGCCACATCCCAAATAATGTGTTAATACTACTTGGAGGGATGACATTAAAGGCTATATGAATCGAGCATCATAAGAGTTTGGCGAAAGGACAATTGAGAAAGAGACGCTTAATAGTTTCATGTTGATCACAAAAACAACATCATTGACTACCCTCCCATCTTCGCTTTGCTAAGTTGTCCTTAGTCAAAATCACCTCCTTGTGAACAAAACACATGAGGACTTTGATTCTTAGAGGCACTTTAATCTTCCAAATATGTGGTGATTTTGGAATTGGACCAGAGTGAATTAAATCAAAATACAGAGATTTCACTTAGAAAATTCCATTAGCAGATAGTCTCTAGTGAATCACATCTAGCTCGTCAGAGAGTTGAATGTCCATTAACCTCCGCACTAGATGTAACCACACATCCCATCGGTTTCCTACTAAAGATCTCCAAACTGGATGTTTATAGGGACATACTGTAATACTGTAGCAACATAAGAATCCTTATGTTATACAATATTATAAAGGGACGGATCTTGTGTGATTAAAGGCTCCTCCCCGCGCCATGTATCCTCCCAGAATCTAGTCAAATTACCATTTCCAGTGATGAATTTAGTCCTGTGGAAGAAGGATGCTTTCGTCCTCATCAGCCCCTTCCAGAAAGGTGAATCATTGGGTCTAACGGTAACCTGGGCCAAGGTTTTAGATTGCAGGTACTAATTACGCAAAATCTATACCCACGTACCTTCGGTCTTCACCGAAAGTATGTACGAGCATTTACTAAGCAGACATCTATTATTTACCTCTAAATTATCAATCCCAAGCCCACCCTGGTCCTTTGGTATACAAATAGTATCCCACTTAGTTAGCATGTATTTCTCTTTAGTTCATCGCTTTGCCCAAAAAATCATGATCAATAGAAGTCTAACATTTTTGGTACCCCTATGAGTACTTCAAAGAAAGACAGTAGGAACATCGACATATTTGTGAGTACTGAATTTATCCGTACCAGCCGTCCATCATAAGACATAAGCTTAACCTTCCAGCAACTTAGTTTTTTTTTTCAAACCGGTCTTCAATGCACTTCCACTCATTGGATAGCTTGCAATGATGAATTGGTAATGCCAAAATAGCTAAACGGAAGGGCACCCAATTCACATCCGAACAATTGTCTATATGTGTCTTGTTTATCTTTGGCTCTCCTAAAACAGAACAATTCGCTTTTATTAAAATTGACCTTTAATCCCGACAATTGCTCAAACAGACATATCACCAGCTTCATATTTGTGGCCTGTGCGAGATCATGTTCCATGAAAATAATAGTACCGTCAGCGTACTGTAGTATGGACACCCCACACCTACAAGATGGGGTACTAATCCTCCTACTTGGCCATCCTCTTTAGCTCTTCCTATCGGAATTACCAACATATTTGCCACTATGTTGAATAAGATAGGAGACATCGAGTCCCCCATGTCTGAGGCCCTTTTGTGTCTAGAAATAATGACCTATGTCATCATTCACTTTAATCTCGATGCTGCCTTTCTGTACAAATGAATCGACCTATTTCCTCCATGAATCGTCGAATCCCTTCATACGTAAGGTCTGTTGGAGGAACGGCCATTTAATCTTATTGTACGCCTTCTCGAAATCCACCTTGAAGACCACCCCATCCAGTTTCTTCAAGTGGATTTCGTGAAGTGTTTCATGTAAGACGACAACACCCTCTAGTATGTGTTTTCCGGTATGAAAGCCGTCTGAGTTGGTTGCACTCGGCAATCTGCGTCAGTCGGTTAGTGCTAACTTTAGTAAAAAAAATTAAAGCTCACATTAAATAGCCATATCGATTTGAACTGCTCAATACCCCTGTTCAAGAATTCATCCGATTAACCAGTTAACTTGCCGATTAATCCCTACTCATAGAGTCACCGAATAGCCGATAAACTGATAAATCGTCCGATTAATTGATTAAATGGCCGATTAACTTGCCGATTAGCTTATTAATCCCCTACTCGCCAGCCAGCCGAGCAGTTACCAGTTAACGATTTCCTCAACAATGCTCAATACACATTGCCTCCTCTTTCTTTGACAACGATGTTACCATTTCAAAGTTCAAGTGGAATAGCTGTGGTTGACCATTAAGCAAGTCATGGAACATTAGCAAAAGGTCACCCTTAATGACATGCCGGCATTTCTTATAGAGCTCTCCTGGGAAGCCATCCGGCCCAGGTGCCTGCCGGTGGTTGAAAAATCAATACCAAGTATTCTTACGACTTGTAATAATTAGATTGATTGTCAAGGTAAACAATTCCATATGCGCTCATCAGGACATGTGATTGAAATTTGCCATAGAAATGAAAACTCTAAAGTTAGGCTGGTTATAGTGGGGAGTAACTTATACTAATGTCATGCGTATGACACTAGTCTAAGTTACTATCTTTATAGTGCAAAGTAACATAGTAATAATGTCATATGTGGCTTCATTTAATAGCTTGTAGACTCATCTTGTCTTGGAAAGAGCTATGTTACAGTAACATATTATGTTACCACTCCTAATTAACTATTTACCACATAAGTAAAAAATTCTCGAAATACATTATGTTATTACATAAGTTACTCCTACTATGACTAGCCTTATAGCATTGGATTACATCTAGACATCTAAGAATAAGGCGGATCCCTTCATGGACGATTTATCTTGACACATGTCATGAATGATGCATCGAGAGGGACAAAGCTTGAAAACAACACCGTCAAAACGGTGCAAGCATGCGGTGTCGGCGCTGCTAACTTTGTCTACCGCCTTAATCTTTTCCACCTTTTTATGGTGTGAAGGAGTGGATTGGCTAACAACCCAAAGGAAAGAAGTTAGAGCACAACTAGCAAGCTTTGTCCATGCGGCCATGCCACACATATATTGGAAAATTGTCGGCAAAAGTAAGCCGAAATTAATAATAAAATGAAAGGTCAGGCTGGTTTATTGGAAATCAAAGGATGGTGCCCTACGTTATGGATTTCTCTTGCTTTTTAATGTCCACTATAATCACCATTTTGATCATTAAGGTGGGCCTCTAGACAAAGCCGCTATTGTCTGTATCCAGTTATGATTATACTACAAAGATTAGTGCAACCAAGTACGTGGGCCAATTATCCAAAGATCCATCTTTAAAAAGGACAATTTTTAAGCCAAATATCAGCCATTTCCTACCAATCCATTGGGAAATCCGGTTAATATACTGGAACCTCGTACGAAACCCAGCGATATAAAACCGCAAAGCCAAGTATTCGCCGCAATCCCGATGCGCGCACTCGAGGAATGCGTCCGACATGAAGAATTCTTTCACCTCCAAAGTACTCCTCGTCCAGCTTTTGCTTGCCCTCCCGGTAGATCTCCTCCGCCCCCCTGATCGATCGGCCGAAGCCTTTCACTTTCCCACGCGTTTCTTTCCCATATTTTGTGTCCTCCGGCTTGCGTGCCCCTGCAAAGCTCCCAGACCCAGCCTCCACTCCCAAGTTTCCTCTTATTCCCTCCCTCCCTCCCTCCCTGCCCCTCCCCTGTTGGGGAAGAAACCTATGATTCCGCAACATTGCGTCAGGTATATATGCACTGCCCCCAGGGACAGCAAGGTCCTACTTTACACTTCCCTCCTCGTCAGGTACCCATCCATCCATCGACCCTCGGGCTTGTTCGGGAGCAGAGACCGAGCTCTTGATCTTGAGGGAGGAAGACAGCCATGGCTCGTTTTCTTAGGCCGTCCAACTGCATTGCCTACCTTCTCCTCCTCCTTGCCTTCTGCTGCTGCGGTGAGTTGTCTGTTCTTGTCCGTTCTCCGCTTTCTATTTCCTCAAAGATCTGTTTGTGTGCGCATTAGGTATGACATGACAGAGATGTTTTGGTGCGAAAGGCTGTGCTGGCATTTGAACGAACCCAAATCTGGATGCTGCATGTAGAATTGGGAGTGCATCCACGGAAAGAAAGTTGACTTGACATGTGTCAGTAACATTTCGCAAATCTTTTCACCTCACACGTTTCTTCTTCTTTTCATCCCTGCAGGAACAGAACAGCGGAGAGTGGAAGCATCCAACCGACTCACCCAACACCCAAGGATCCTGACCACCGTCTCGGTGATGAAACCATCGTACCCCACGATCACCACGCCCACTTCCGCATCCTACGCTATGCCGGCGTCCTCCAGGTTCCCGTCGCTGGCGGATGCGAACGACGGCGGTGACGTCGGCGGAGGTGGCATTGGCGGTGGCGGTGCTGCTGGTGGTGCCACCGGCGGTGGCGGTGCTGCTGGTGGTGCCACAGGCGGCGGCGGTGCTACTGGTGGTGCCACCGGCGGTGGTGGTACTGCTGGCGGTGGCGTGGGCGGCGGCGGTGCTACGGGCGGGGGAGCTGCCGGTGGCGTGGGCGGCGGCGGTGCTGCTGGAGGCATCGGCGGTGGCGGTGGCGGTGGGGGTGGCGGGACGTGGTGCGTGGCGAGCCAGAGCGCGAGCACGTCCGCGCTGCAGGTGGCGCTGGACTATGCGTGCGGCTACAGCGGCGTAGACTGCTCGGCCATCCAGACAGGTGGGAGCTGCTTCAACCCGGATACCATCCACGACCATGCGTCCTACGCCTTCAACAGCTACTACCAGAAGAACCCTCTCCCCACCAGCTGCGACTTTGGCGGCACGGCCACCATCACCACCACCGATCCCAGTAAGCTCAACGTCTCCAAGACACGCGTACATGATGATACATTTCTTCCCAAACATTCTCATCCTTGAACTACAGCCGGTTTTGGCAGAATCTTTCCAACTGAATTTTCAGCCCCTGTGTTTCCTTCTCACGCGAATTTATTTCGACCTTTGCAGGTTCAGGGTCGTGCCAGTATCCAGCGTCAAGGTAAAGTTCCTACTAATGAATAACCAACTGAAACAAAAAACTGTAGCCGGTACTTAATCTGTAACCGAGGCCTGAATTTTCTCTTGTGATTTGAAATGGCAGCGGCGGCGCTCAAGGGACCATGCCCCCGCCATCACCGACCACTCTGACGCCGACCACGCCGATGACTCCGACGCCGATGACCCCATTCACCCCGACGCCAATGACGCCGGACACCCCTAGCACCGGGACGCCTATGTACGGATCAAACTCGCCACCGGACTTCGGGTCGATGTCCCCTCCAGGCCCAGGATCAAACTCACCTCCGGACTACAGCGACGTCGGCGGCGCCCCGGCGACGGCGATGGGCAGGGCAACGCTGGCTCTCGTCTCCATCCTTGCCGCGACGCTATCGATGAGCCTCGCCACATGAGGCGATACACGCGTCTCGAGATGGCAATCCTATGCAGCAGTCAAAGAAGCGCGCGCCGTTGGATGCTGGGATGCGCACGCACGGTTGCACCGCAGAACAGAAACCTCCCTGCCGCGAAACCTTGCACAAAGCAGAGGTGCCCCATTTGTTTAGTAGTATCTTCACAACTCTGAAGCATGCATGCTGATGCAGCTGCTTCTAGCGTCGCCACTGCTCTGCTCTAGTGGGGGGCAGCAGATGTTTATATATCCGATTATACTATTGTATTTAGAAATTTATGAGCAATTTCATTTCCTTATTTACGCTGTGATATGTGGCCCGCTGACCATGATCACAACCCACCCGTGTTTCACTTTGAGGAATCTTGACAACGATGTAACACACAAAAGTGAACCAAACGTCCAAAACACGACTCAAAATAACTATTCCCTCTATCCCATAATATAAGACATTATTTTTAAATAACAATTATCCTGCATTCATTAAAAAGAAAAGAGTTGCTCAGTTAATTGGGAAAAACCGACCGAAAACCAGATTACCCAGTTAATTATGAAGAACCAAGCGAAAACTATCACAACCGCCGAGCGGCACACATAAGACCCCCCCCCCCCCCCCCCCCCCCCCACACACACACACAACTTCAAAGAGGGTATCGTCGAGACAACATGCATGCGTCGTCGCCATCACTCCTCCCCTAAAAGCGTCATCGCTATCCTTAAACGTTGGGAACACGACTCCGACTTCGCCTTATGCGATCATCGACCCAACCCACACTGAAGAGGTCATGTGGAGATGCATGAAGGTCCACGCCAAATCCAGCCACCTACTGTATTATAGAACGAAGGGAGTACAAGACAACAACTATAAGAAATGCAGAATCCAATAAGCAGTTGGAATTGTGTTGAAAGAGCATGGTGTGTGATTCCACAATTTACATTTCATTTCAGAATATCTACCTTGATTTCCTGCCAAAAAAGTATACGTAGAACCTATACGTCCTTGTAGCTCGATCGATCGCTCGATGGAAAAATGGTTGTGAGAAAGAAAATGAGAAATGGGCCCGCAGAGAGAAAGAGAAGAGGCCTACTTGTGCTCTTTGATGTTGGGCCGTATAGCACCTTATTTGGGCCATGAACTCCCGCTGGCCATTCGTTCGTTGTCATATGTCAGTTGTAGGTCTCGCTTTCTAAAATTTTCACGTCCAGATTCCTAGATGGTTTTTGTTACTGTTATAAAAAAGGATGTATCTAGGGCACATCTAGATGTGCTCTAGTTATTGCCCATCTAAGTGAGTGAATCAAGCATAAAGAGAAAAAGAAAAAAGAAAAGAAAATATCCACATGAATCTCAACATAAGATTAATGACATAGGACTTACATGTGCAATACTTATTGCACATCTAGATGTGCTTTAGCAAAACTGTATAAAAAAGATGGTTTTTGTTACTTTAACATTTAGAGTGCACACGGATCAGTTTGTACCTGGGGTTCAAGGTGCTTCAGAAGAGACATTACACATGAACACAAATATCACATTTAAGATCCAAGCCTTCCCTAGTTTTGATTTTTTTAGGATATTCACCAAGTCATTATGCTTTTACTTGTTTTGAGTTTGCAATTACATTCAATGTACTGACCTGACGTGTCATGCCAGATTTTAGGAAAGCCTTACCAGATCGGAGTGCTTCCCGTGTCTAGGCCGTGTCCACATCGGTTTCCCTGTGCTATGGAGTTCCGCTTCGTCGTCGTTCCGTTGCCGCGTAGTTGTTGTGATCGATGCCCCTTCATGTTCATTAAATAATGTACATACTGTTCAGCCGCACCGTGTGTGCCGCTTGGCCTCGCTACCTGATGTAATATCAAACTTATGTTTTCGCTAGCATTAATAAAGCGATTGTTTTTTGTACCAAGTTGTTGTGTGTTGCCAGAAGACTAGATCTTTGGGCTGATAATGCAAGGTAAACCGATTGCTCTGAGCCGGGGTGCCACACCCTACGGGTTCGAGAACAATGTGGACATGACCAAGACACCTCTCCGGTCAATAACCAATAGCGGAACCTGGATGCCCATATTGGCTCCTACATATTCTACGAAGATCTTTATCGGTCGAACCGTTATGACAACATACGCAATTCCCTTTGTCCATCGGTATGTTACTTACTCGAGATTCGACCGTCGGTGTCTTCATACCTAGTTCAATCTCATTACTGGCAAGTCTCTTTACTCATTCCGTAATACATCACCTCGTGACTAACTCCTTAGTCATTTGCTTATAAGCTTATGATGTGTATTACTGAGAGGGCCCAGAGATACCTCTCCGATACTCGGAGTGACAAATCCTAATTTCGATCTATGCCAACACAACGAACACCTTCAGAGATACCAGTAGAGCATCTTTATAATCACCTAGTTACGTTGTAATGTTTGATAGCACACGAGGCATTCCTCAGGTATTCGGGGGATGCATAATCTCATAGTCGAAGGAATATGTATTTGACATGAAGAAAGCAATAGCAATAAAAATGAACGATCATTATGCTAAGCTAACTAACGGGTCTTCTCCATCACATCATTCTCCTAATGATGTGATCCCGTTATCAAATGACAACTCATGTCCATGGTTAGGAAACCTTAACCATCTTTGATCAACGAGCTAGTTAAGTAGAGGCTCACTAGGGACATGGTGTTTGTTTATGTATTCACACATGTATTTAGGTTTCCAATCAGTACAATTCTAGCATGAATAATAAACCTTTATCATGAATAAGGAAATATAAAATAACAACTTTATTATTGCCTCTAAGGAATATTTCCTTCAGTCTCATACTTGCACTAGAGTCAATAATATAGATTACATTGTAATGAATCTAACACCCATGGAGTCTTGGTGCTGATCATGTTTTGCTCGTGGAAGAGGCTTAGTCAACGCGTCTGCTACTTTCGGATCCGTATGTATCTTGCAAATTTCCATGTGTCCCTCCTTGACTTGTTCACGAATGGAGTTGAAGCGTCTCTTGATGTGTTTGGTTCTCTTGTGAAATCTGGATTCCTTTGCCAAGGCAATTGCTCCAGTATTATCACAAAAGATTTTCATTGGACCCGATGCACTAGGTATTACACCTAGATCGGATATGAACTCCTTGATCCAGACTTGTTCATTTGCTGCTTCCAAAGCAGCTATGTATTCCGCTTCACATGTAGATCCCGCCACGATGCTTATCTTGGAACTGCACCACCTGATAGCTCCACCATTCAATAAAAACACGTATCCAGTTTGTGACTTAGAGTCATCCGGGTCGGTGTGGAAGCTAGCATCGACGTAACCATTTGCGACGAGCTCTTCGTCACCTCCATAAATGAGAAACATATCCTTGGTCCTTTTTAGGTACTTCGGGATGTTCTTGACCGCTGTCCAGTGATCCACTCTTGGATTACTTTGGTACCTCCCTGCCAGACTTATGGCAAGGCACACATCAGGTCTGGTACATAGCATAGCATACATGATAGAACCTATGGCTGGGGCATAGGGAATGACTTTCATTTTCTCTATATCTTTTGAAGTGGTCGGGCTTTGAGTCTGACTCAACTCCACACCTTGTAACATAGGCAAGAACCCTTTCTTTGACTGATCCATTTTGAACTTCTTCAAAACTTTGTCAAGGTATGTGCTTTGTGAAAGTCCTATTAAGTGTCTTGATCTATCTCTATATATCTTAATGCCCAATATATAAGCAGCTTCACTGAGGTCTCTCATTGGAAAACTCTTATTCAAGTATCCTTTTATGCTATCCAGAAATTCTATATCATTTCCAATCAACAATATGTCATCTACATATAATATCATAAATGCTATAGAGCTCCCACTCACTTTCTTGTAAATACAGGCTTCACCGAAAGTTTTTATAAAACCATATGATATGATCACCTCATCAAAGCATATATTCCAATGCCGAGATGCTTGCACCAGTACATAGCTGGATCACTGAAGCTTGCACACTTTGTCAGCTCCTTTAGGATTGACAAAACCTTCTGGTTGCATCATATACAACTCTTCTTTAAGAAATCCATTAAGGAATGCAGTTTTGACCTCCATTTGCCAAATTATAATCATAAAATGCGGCAATTTCTAACATGATTCGGACTGACTTAAGCATCGCTACGGGTGAGAAGGTCTCATCATAGTCAACCCCTTGAACTTGTCAAAAACCTTTCACGACAAGTCGAGCTTTGTAGACGGTGACATTACCATCAGCGTGAGTCTTCTTCTTGAAGATCCATTTATTCTCAATGGCTTGCCGATCATCAGGCAAGTCCACCAAAGTCCACACTTTGTTCTCATACATGGATCCTATCTCAGATTTCATGGCCTCAAGCCATTTACCAGAATCTAGGCTCATCATAGCTTCTTCATAGTTCATAGGTTCGCCATGGTCTAGTAACATGACTTCCAGGTGTGACAGCCCAAGTCTGACGCTCTAGACGCCTTCCATGTTCTTCGTTGTCGTCGCGTGTTTTATTTGTTTGTTGCATTCATCATGTCATCATTTGCATTGCATCGGCACTCCGTTGCCGTCATGTTTTCAAATTTGCAACTATTCATAGTGTTGGGAAACGCAGTAATTTCAAAATTTTCCTATGCACACACAAGATCATGGTGATGCATAGCAACGAGAGGGGAGAGTATCATCTACGTACCCTCGTAGACTGTAAGCAGAAGCGTTATGACAACGCGGTTGATGTAGTCGTACGTCTTCACGATTGACCGATCTAGTACCGAAGACACGACACCTCCGTGATCTGCACACGTTCGGCTCGGTGATGTCCCGTGAACTCACGATCCAGTAGAGCTTTGAGGGAGAGCTTTGTCAGCACGATGGCATGATGACGGTGATGATGTTGCTACCGGAATAGGGCTTCACCTAAGCACCGCTACAATATTACCGAGGTGGATTATGGTGGAGGGGGGCACCGCACACGGCTAAAGATCAATGATCAACTTGTGTGTCTATGGGGTGCCCCCCTCCCCCGTATATAAAGGAGTGGAGGAGGGGGAGGGGGCCGGCCTCCTAGGCGCGCCCCAAGGGGAGTCCTACTCCCACCGGGAGTAGGATTCCCCCTTGCCTTGTTGGATTTAGGAGAGAAGGAAGGAGGGGGGAGGAGGAAGGAAAGGGGGGCCGGCTGAGGGAGTCCTGGATTAGGGGGTCCTCGGACAGCCGGACTATATACTTTGGCCGGACTGTTGGACTATGAAGATAAAAGATTGAAGACTTCGTCCCGTGTCCGGGTGGGACTCTCCTTTGCGTGGAAGGCAAGCTTGGCAATTCAGATATGTAGATCTCCTCCCTTGTAACCGACTCTGTGTAACCCTAGACCCCTCCGGTGTCTATATAAAGCAGAGGGTTTAGTCTGTAGGACAAGAACAATCATAATCATAGGCTAGCTTCTAGGGTTTAGCCTCTACAATCTCGTGGTAGATCAACTCTTGTAATACTCATATCATCAAGATCAATCAAGCGGGAAGTAGGGTATTACCTCCATCGAGAGGGCCCGAACCTGGGTAAACATTGTGTCCCCTGCCTCCTATTACCATCAGCCTCAGACGCACAGTTCGGGACCCCCTACCCAAGATCCGCTGGTTTTGACACCGACATTGGTGCTTTCATTGAGAGTTCCACTATGCCGTCACGTAAAGGCTTGATGGCTCCTTCGATCATCGGCAACGATGCGATCCAGGGTGAGGTTTTTCTCCCCGGACAGACCTTCGTATTCGGCGGCTTCATACTGCGGGCCAACTCGCTTGGTCATCTAGAGCAGATTGATAGCTATGCCCCTGGCCATCAGGTCAGATTTGGAAGCTTGAACTACACTACTGATATCCGTGGAGACTTGATCTTCGACGGATTCGAGCTCGTGTCACGCGCCGCACAGTCACGACGAGCATGACTTAGCTCTGCCATCGGGCGGTGTTCGGGTGATCGCACCTACGATTACTCTGGCCCTCAATTTGAAGCAGATCGTGCCATCCGAGGATGGGTGGATGGACCCCGCCACGGAGGCCTCACACTCAGCGGCGATAGAGCTGAATACTGACTTCACCTCCTATGAGACCTGTGTTACCGGACCCTTAGATTCGTCCCCGACCACAGGCTCCGAACCGCCTGCGTCCGTGCCTATCCAATCTGATTGGGCACCGATCATGGAGTTTACCTCCGCGGATATTTTCCAGCACTCGCCCTTGGGTGATGTGCTAGATTCATTGAGGTCTCTCTCCTTGTCAGGAGACCCTCAGTCGAACTATGTCCGGCTCGAGTGGGAAGCGGATGACGAAGGAATTTGTTCCCCACCCACCACCCACTTAATAACCACTGTCGACGACTTAACCGACATGCTTGATTTCGACTCCGAAGACATCGATGGTATGGACGACGATGCAGGAGAGAAACATGAACCACCGCCCACAGGGCGCTAGATAGCCACTTTATCACACGATATATACATGGTGGATACACCCAAAGAAAACAACGACGAGGAACGGGAGGATGCAGCGAAGGATAGTCCCCTCGAGAAGCAACCAAAGCGATGATGTAGGCGCCGCTCCAAATCCCGCCTCAGCAAAAACAACGATAACAGCGCAAAATTCCCTGGAGGATGCAGCGAAGGAGAGGAGAACAACC
Organism: Triticum urartu; assembly: GCF_003073215.2. Taxonomy (NCBI): domain Eukaryota; kingdom Viridiplantae; phylum Streptophyta; class Magnoliopsida; order Poales; family Poaceae; genus Triticum; species Triticum urartu. The sequence continues at coordinate 389,284,538 of NC_053024.1, forward strand.
AAAGAAAACAACGACGAGGAACGGGAGGATGCAGTGAAGGAGAGGAGAACAGTCCGGACGATGATGCACACATCATCCCGGAAAGGCACTTGGAACAAGAGAACCTCCATAGAAGGCTTATCGCCACCGTGAGGAGCCTGAAGAAGCAGAAGCAAAGGCTTAAGGCCGCGCAGAATTCCCTCAACAGCAGATGGAACAAAGTGCTTGACACTGAAGAAAAGTACGGCGGCAGTCGCCACACAAAGAGCTATCCAAAGCGCAAGCTGTTGTCTAAATTCGACGACGAGGCTTTAGAGCCCATTCAGCCAAAAAATAAAACGGCCGATCAGCCGAATCGACCACCCCATGGCCGCGACAGGGCGGCTAACAACGTCGCACACAAGTCAGCACACGATTTACGTGAAGACCTACACAAAAAAGGCGGTATGGCCAGGTCCATCTACGGATCTAGGAAGCACGCTCTGGCACAGAATCATGGCCGCCCAAACGACTATACTGACCGAATAACAGCCAGAATCAAAACCAAATGCTACAGCCGTCCAAAGAATGCCATGACACATCCAAATACAGGGGTGCCGCACACCCCCTATGCTTCACCGATGAGGTGCTGGACCATGAATTTCTAGAGGGATTCAAACCCGTGAACATAGACGCATACAACGGAACGACAGACCCTGGGGTCTGGATTGAGGACATTATCCTTCACATCCACATGGCTCGCGGAGATGATCTCCACGCTATCAAATACCTGCCCCTCAAGTTGAAAGGACCATCTCGGCACTGGTTGAAAAGCCTCCCCGAAAACTCAATTGGAAGCTGGGAAGAGCTTGAGGATGCTTTTAGGGCCAATTTTCAAGGGAGCCATGTGCGACCTCCGAACGCAGACGATTTAAGTCACATAATTCAACAACCCGGAGAGTCAGCCCGACAGCTTTGGAACATATTTCTCACATAGAAGAATCAAATCGTCGACTGCCTGGATGCCGAAGCCTTAGCAGCTTTCAAGCATAGTGTCCGGGATGAATAGCTCTCCAGACACCTCGGCCAGGAAAAACCGAGGAGAATGACAGCCCTAACAAGCCTTATGACCCAGTTTTGCACGGGCGAAGACAGTTGGCTGGCCCGTAGCGGCACCAGCAACCTAGGCACATCCGAAGTCAAGGATGGCAACGGGAAACCGCGACGCAATAAAAGCAAGCGTCGAAACAACGAAGACATCCCAGACAACACGGCGGTAAACGCCGGATTCAGGGGCTCTCGACACGGTCAACGGAAAAAGCCATTTAAAGGCAGCAGAGATGGACTGTTCAGCCTAAACAAGATTCTAGACAGATTATGTCAGATTCATGGCACCTCCGACAAACCTGCAAATCACACCAACAGAGAATGCTGGGTCTTCAAGCAGGCCGGCAAGCTAAACGCCGGACACAAGGGGAGGGAGACACCAAGCGAAGACGAGGATGAGCCTCGCCAGCCGAACACTAGGGGACAGAAAAAATTCTCATAAGAGGTCAAAACAGTGAACATGATTTACGCAACTCACATATCGAAGAGGAGGCGCCAATGCGCACCCCGAGACTTATACGCCGTGGAGCCCGTCACCCAGTTCAACCCATGGTCGGCCTGCCCGATCACTTTTGATCGCAGGGATCACCCGACTAGTATCCGGCATGGAGGATCGGCTACCTTGGTGCTAGACCCAATAATTGACGGATACCATCTCACCCGAGTCCTTATGGACGGTGGCAGTTGTCTTAATCTGATATATCAGGACACCGTCCTCAAAATGGGGATAGACCCGACACGAATCAGCCAAAGCAATACTACCTTTAAAGGAGTAATACCAGGCCCAGAGGCCCGCTGCACGGGCTCTCTAGTACTAGAGGTTGTATTCGGTTCTCCCGACAACTTCCAAAGCGAAGAATTAACCTTCGACATCGCTCCATTCCGAAGCGGCCATCACGCACTACTCGGAAGAATGGCCTTCACTTGTTTTAATGCAGTACCGCATTACGCTTATCTTAAGCTTAAGATGCCCGGTCCACGTGGCATCATCATAGTTAGCGGAAACACAGAGCGTTCCTCACATACGGAGGAATACGTGGCAGCTCTAGCAGCCAATTACTGAACGACCTCTCCAACCAGAAGAAATGATTGGTCGTCAAGACCGCGGACATGGTCAGACGAGTCCGGCACACCACTAGCTGTGATAGCTCAGATAAACCTGAGATTGGGTCGATGGATATACCCCCATAGGTGGTGCTAGGGGCTTCCCGCATGTAAAAAGGGCTACAGTTCGGCTTGACCCTATTTTAGATTGCATTTTAATGGTTCATTAAGCATAACCAATTTTTCGCACGAAGACTTTCACCTGCGGTTTTCTCTTTTACAGATGATCATCGTGCTACACCCTTCCAGAATACGGCACAACGGAGACACAGGCGCAGAGGTGCAGTAGGGCCCCGCTCAAAGGCTTCTTTTTAGATTAAGACCCTGTGTAAACCTTTTTTACTGTCTCTTGTTGCTTCACTCCCTCCGGATACTCAACACAACCGAAAGGGATGCTGGCGTTATTGGCATTTCGTCACGTCATATTAATGCAAGTACCTGGAAATTCAGGGCTCATAATCGAGGGCGTTACTCAGCCCAGTATATGCTGTAAAGTCCGAATACCTTAGGGAGTGTTCGGCATCGCGAGTTTGGCCTTATATGCATCAGCTCTGAATCATGTCTTTGGTCAATAGTTGGGTTTGCTCGGCTCCTGTGTTTTGCTACCTTACGTTCCGCTCTATCGGCTAAGGTGGCACCGGGAGAACTACTGCGATTATGCCCCGGTTCATCTAGATGAGCACCTCAGTAGAGAAAGCCGAAAACTGGCTGTCATGATAAAGCGCGAGACTGGTCAACCACTCGATGACTCAGCGGAATCTTCGCGATTCCTCCACATTAACGAAGGATCGGTTTCCCGGTCATGTATGCACGGGCACCGTATTCGGATGAGCGCGGAAGTACCAGGGGCTATATAGTAGCCCCATCGTCAAACTCCTATGGCTAAGTGAAAGTGTTAAAGTTTTGTAGTCCGATTGCCTTGTTCGCCGCGCTATCACCTCCTTAATGGACCAAGACGTTGGGTCAAGTGTGAATACATGCTTTTCCGAATACCCCCGCATTATGTGCGTGGGGGCTGAAGCCGACGACTGCAAACTTTCAGGTTATATACATACATAAACGGCCGCACAGGAGGCATCATAATACTTTCAGGCAAAAGTATAAACACAGCCTTTATAATCCAAATAGCATTGTTTTTACAATTGGGATACATGTCACTCGAACATGATACTCTTCGAGCACTGAGCCTCTATTAAACGAGCGCCTTCTAGGACTTCTTCAAATAGTGCTCAGCCGAGACCTGTCCTACGGCCGGATCCCAGGTTGCAATAGCGGTGGCCTCCATCTCTGCCCAGTATGTCTTAACACAGGCAAGAGCCATCCGCGCACCCTCTATGCACGCCGACCTCTTTACAGCGTCGATATGTGGCACAACACCAAGGAATCGTTGCACTAAACCAAAATAACTATTCGGCCTTGGTCCCTTCGGCCAAAGATGATCCACGATAGACCTCATGGCAAGTCCGGACAACCTATGGAGCTTGGCCCACTCGGCCATTTGTTCATTTAATAGCAGCGGACGCATTGGAGCACTGAACTGCGACCAGAACAATCTTTCCACTTCATGATCTTTCTGATCTTTGAAAAACTCAGTCGCATCAGCAGCACTCATTGCCAAGTCCAAGTACGCGTCTGCAGCACTCCATAATTGATCCAGAGGGGCATACTTCAGATCTCCGAACTTCGTCCACAACAAAAAGGGCTTCCCAGCTGTGATATCTCCGGCTTGACAGAGCTCCTCCTTCGCCGCTCTGATTTGAGAGCGGGTTTCCTTGGCTGCTTCCACGGTTTTTTTCAGGTCAGCCGCTTTCGCTTGGCTTTCCTTTTCAAGAAGCTCATATCGGCCAGCGGCATCTTTCAGCTCAACAGCCATCTTGGCTATTTTATCTTCGCTCCGGCGATGAGTAGCCTGTTCGGCTCTTAAGTCTTCGGCCGCCTTTAGGGCGGCCGCATCACTTCTCCTAGCTTGTTCCTTGGCTCGGGAAAGTTCCGCCCGGAGGGTCTCCACGGCGGCAGCTCCATCTACAGTCATAGCATATTATAGATACTAGCATCATGCTCCTCTTAATATTTGTTGACCACCCCAAAATACATACCATGTGCCTCGTCAAGCTGCTTGTTCACAAGCGCAATGTCGACATCTGCCGCGTCAAGTTGCCGCCTCAGTCCGGCAAACTCAGCAGTCCAGCCAGCCACCGGACCCTCAGCCGCCTGCACATGAAAGCAATGTGATCATTACCTGGGACTATGATCCTTTGTTTTCCGCCTCTGGACAGCAACCCGAGTCGCAGGGGCTACTATCTGTATAGAGCACACCTAGCGTGTGCGGTACCGTCAAAAAAATTTATATATTACTTTGCTTACCTCAAAGCCTCGTAGCAGGCTCGTAAAAGCCTCATGAAACCCACTTTTGGCGGATGAAATCCTCTCAACCACCGTACCCATTAAAGTACGATGCGCCTCTGAGATAGCCGCTTGCTCCAAAAGACCCATCAGTGCGTCCGGTTGTGCACCGGACAACCCCAGACTCTCTCTGTTGCTCTCCTTAGGAGCCGAATACTCCGGACTTCGGGTGGCCGAAGGGTTACCTTCTGGCCTTGGCGGATCAGGAGAAATCCTCCGTGATGACACCTCAGGGTCGTCCGCCCCAGGAGGCGGGGAGACAGGGGGAGGCGTTTCGCTCTCCATCATCTTCGGAAGAAGATCCCCCGAAGACGAACTCTGTCGAGAAGGGCTACGAGCCGGACTTCAAGATATATGTCTTAGTTATTGTCCTCGGAGATAAAGCAGGCTATATTTACCAAAGTACTCTCGTTCACTTATAGCTCGGTGGAGGGCTGGCCCCCTTGCGGGCACTGTGCGGTAAGGACGCCCTCCGGGGCAGGGCCCCCTGGCGAAGGTTTCTTCCCTCGTTTGGAAACCTTCGTTTCCAAGTCTTCAGAGGCGGTCCTTTTCCTTCCTTGGGAGAGGGGATTCTAGATTCTTCTCCCCGATTATCCTCCTTCGCGGAGACACTAATTCCCCCGGTTTGGATGAGTAATGTGTAAAGCCCGCTTTTGGCTTGTTTATTCCTCCCTTTATCTTTCCCTGATGGCACTTGATAAGGTGCGTGCTCAAGCATCCTGGCTAGTACAGGATCCGGTGAGCCTTCGGGAAGGGGGGCCGAACACCTGATCCTCTCCGCCTTTCTTATCCAGTCCTGGCCGAGAGCGTTTTTTTCAGAATGATGTTATGACAAATAAAAAGACAACATGTTCGGTCGCAGAATTACTTACGTGGGTATCTAAACGGTTGCAATTGAGACCCGCATCCTCGGCGGTGTCCGGACACTTTATTCGTGATCCGAAGAACAATCCATACATCTCTTTGAGCGGCACGCCGAAGAATTGTTGAATAGTTTGCGGTCCTTTCGGGTTGAACTCCCACATACGGAGAGATCGACGTTGGCATGGCAGGACCCGACAAACTAGCATAACTTGCATTACCTTGACAAGACTTACATCCCTCTTGAGGAGATCTCGGATGCGAATTTTCAATGTCAGCACGTCATTAACTGGCCCCAGTCCAGCCCCTTGTTGACCCATGATGCCAGTTGCTGCGTGGGACCCGAGCGGAAGGCAGGGGCAGCTGCCCACTTTGTACTTCGGGGAGCTGTGATGTAAAACCACTCCCACTGCCATAAGTTGGACACCTCCAGGAAGGAACCCTTTGGCCATAGAGCATCGGCGCCTTTGCTTATTATGGCACCTCCGCATTCTGTGTGTCGCCATCGATTGTCTTCGACTTCACATTGAAGGTCTTGAGCCATAAGCCGAAGTGTGGGGTGATGCGGAGGAAGGCCTCACACACGACGATAAACGACGAGATGTGAAGGATGGAATCTGGAGCTAGATTGTGGAAATTAAGCCCGTAATAGAACATAAGCCCTCTTACAAAGGGATCAAGACTAAAGCCTAGCCCTCAGAGGAAGTGGGAAACAAATATGACACTCTCGTTGGGTTCGGGAATGGGGATAACCTGCCCTTGAGCAGGCAGCCTGTGCGAGATTTTGGCGGTCAGATACCTGACTTCCCTTGGATTCTTGATGTCCTCCTATGTGACAGAGAAGGCCATCCACCGACCTTGAAGGTTGGATCCGTACATGGTTGAAGATCCGAAGTGCTTAGCCTGAGCCTTGGGTGTTAGAACTCGAGGTGGGGGAGGGGAAGGATCGAGCGCGAGAAGAAAAGGACATGCCTTGGCCCCTTTATAAAGGGGGTGAATATCAAGCGTCCTCCGCGTGGCCGTTTGGAACTTGCCTAAAATCGAGGAGTCATACTAACAAGCATGATTGGGTTACTCACACCCATATTGATGAGAATCCCGTGATAGGGGGAACACGATCTCTGCTTTGACGAGACGTGCCAATAAAACCGCCTCACAACACGTGCAGTGGCAGGCTGGGAAAAACGGTTCGTAATGACCGGACCACGGCAGATGTCACGTTATGAAAAGTTGTCAGCAGATTAGATTTGTGGAATATTATACTCTCTATGGTGGTATGTGGAATTTGTTTTACAGATCCAGACACAATCCTTGCGTTCAAAATCTTCTATGGAGTATTCGGAGAAGGAACCCGCCTTGCAATGCCGAAGAAAATCTGCGCTCCGAACTCATTGTCATTGAAGCCTGGTTCAGGGCTACTGAGGGAGTCCTGGATTAGGGGGTCCTCGTACAGCCGGACTATATACTTTGGTCGACTGTTGGACTATGAAGATACAAGATTGAAGACTTCGTCCCGTGTTCGGGTGGGACTCTCCTTTGTGTGGAAGGCAAGCTTGGCAATTCGAATATGTAGATCTCCTCCCTTGTAACCGACTCTGTGTAACCCTAGACCCCTTCCGGTGTCTATATAAACCGGAGGGTTTAGTCTGTAGGACAAGAACAATCATAATCATAGGCTAGCTTCTAGGGTTTAGCCTCTACGATCTCATGGTAGATCAACTCTTGTAATACTCATATCATCAAGATAAATCATGCAGGAAGTAGGGTATTACCTCCATCGAGAGGGCCCGAACCTGGGTAAACATTGTGTCCCCCGCCTCCTGTTACCATCAGCCTCAGACGCACAGTTCGGGATGCCCTACCCGAGATCCGCCGGTTTTGACACCGACACCGGCCCTCCTCCCAATTCGGATTGGGCTTGGGGGCGGGGCCCTCCTTTGCTTCTTTCCCCTCTCTCCCACTAAGGCCCAATAAGGCCCATATACCTCCCGGGGGGTTCCGGTAACCTCCCGGTGCTCCGGTATACTCCTGTTTTCACCCGGAACCATTCCGATGTCCAAACATAGGCTTCCAATATATCGATCTTTACGTCTCAACCATTTCGAGACTCCTCATTATGTCCGTGATCAAATCTGGGACTCTGAACTACCTTCGGTACATCAAAACACATAAACTCGTAATACCGATTGTCACCAAACGTTAAGCATGCGGACCCTATGGGTTCGAGAACTATGTAGACATGATCGAGACATGTCTCCGGCCAATAACCAATAGCGGAACCTGGATGCTCATAGCGGACCCTATGGGTTCGAGAACTATGTAGACATGACCGAGACATGTCTCCGGTCAATAACCAATAGCGGAACCTCCGTACATGTGTGATTATATATTCTAAGAAGATCTTTATCGGTCAAACCGCATAACAACATACGTTGTTCCCTTTGTCATCGGTATGTTACTTGCCCGAGATTCGATCGTCGGTATCTCAATACCTAGTTCAATCTCATTACCAGCAAGTCTCTTTACTCGTTCCGTAATGCATCATCCCACAACTAACTCATTAGTCACAATGCTTGCAAGGCTTATAGTGATGTGCATTACCGAGAGGGCCCAGAGATACCTCTCCTATACTCGGAGTGACAAATCCTAATCTTGATCTATGCCAACTCAACAAACACCATTGGAGACACCTGTAGAGCACCTTTATAATCACCCAGTTAGGTTGTGGCATTTGGTAGCACACAAAGTGTTCCTCCGGTATTCGGGAGTTGCATGATCTCATAGTCATAGGAACATGTATAAGTTATGGAGAAAGCAATAGCAACAAACTAAATGATCATCGTGCTAAGCTAACGGATGGGTGAAGTCAATCACATCATTCTCTAATGGTGTGGTCCCATTAATCAAATGACAACTCATGTCAATGGTCAGGAATCATAACCATCATTGATTGAGCGAGCTAGTCAAGTAGAGGCAAAATAGTGACACTCTATTTGTCTATATAATCACACATGTACTAAGTTTCCGGTTAATACAATTCTAGCATGAATAATTAACATTTATCATGATATAAGGAAATAAATAATAACTTTATTATTGCCTCTAGGGCATATTTCCTTCAGTCTCCCACTTGCACTAGAGTCAATAATCTAGTTCACAACGTCATGTGATTTAACACCAATAGTTCACATCTTTATGTGATTAGTTCACATATCCATGTGACTAATACCCAAAGGGTTTACTAGAGTCAATAATCTAGTTCACATCTCTATGTGATTAAGACCAAAGAGTGATCATGTTTTGCTTGTGAGAGAAGTTTAGTCTACGAGTCTGCAACATTCAGATCCGTATGTATTTTGCAAATTTCTATGTCTACAATACTCTGCACGGAGCTACTCTAGCTAATTGCTCCCACTTTCAATATGTATCTAGATCGAGACTTAGAGTCATCTAGATCGATGTAAAAAGCTTACATCGACGTAACTCTTTACAACGAACTCTTTTATCACCTCAATAACCGAGAAATATTTCCTTAATCCTCTAAGGATAATTTTGACCGCTGTCCAGTGATCTACTCCGAGATCACTATTGTACTCCCTTGCCAGAATCATGCTAAGGTATACAATAGGACTGGTACACATCATTGCATACTTTATAGAACCTATGAATGAGGCATAGGGGATGACTTTTCATTCTCTTTCTATTTTCTGTTGTGGTCGCATTTTGAGTCTTTACTCAACTTCACACCTTGCAACACAGGCAGGAACTCCTTCTTTGACTGTTCCATTTTGAACTACTTCAAAATCTTGTCAAGGTATGTACTCATTGAAAAATCTTATCAAGCATCTTGATCTATCTCTATTGATCTTGATGCTCAATGTGTAAGTAGCTTCACCGAGGTCTTTCTTTGAAAAAAAATTCTTATTCAAGTATCCTTTTATGCTATCCAAAAATTCAGTATCATTTCCGATCAATAATATGTCATCCACATATAATATCAGAAATTCTACCCCCACTCACTTTCTTGTAAATACAGGCTTTTTCAAAAGACTTGTATAAAACTATATGCTTTGATTAACTCATCAAAGCGTATATTCCAACTCCAAGATGCTTGCACAGGTCCATAGATGGATCGCTGGAGCTTGCACATTTTGTTAGCACCTTTAGGATTGACAAAACTTTCTTTTTGTATCATATACAACTCTTCTTTAAGAAATCCATTAAGGAATGCAGTTTTGACATCCGTTTGCCAGATTTCATAAAATGTGGCAATTGCTAACATGATTCGCACAGACTTAAGCATCGCTATGAGTGAGAAAATCTCATCATAGTCAACACCTTGAACTTGTCAAAAACCTTTTTGCGACAATTTGAGCTTTCTAGATAGTAACACTACTATCAGCGTCCATCTTCCTCTTGAAGATCCATTTATTCTCAATGGCTCACCAATCATTGGGCAAGTCAATCAAATTTCATACTTTGTTTTTTATACATGGATCCCATCTCAGATTTCATGGCCTTAAGCCATTTCACGAAATCTGGGCTAATCATCGCTTCCTCATAGTTTGTAGGTTCGTCATGGTCCAGTAACATGACTTCCAGAAAGTATTACCGTACCACTCTGGTGCGGACCATACTCTGGTTGTCCTATGAGGTTCGGTAGTAACTTGATCTGAAGTTTAATAATCATCATCATTAGCTTCCTCACTAATTGGCGTAGAAATCACTAGAACTGATTTCTGTGATGAACTATTTCCAATTTGGGAGAAGGTACAATTACCTCATCAAGTTCTACATTCCTCCCACTCACTTCTTTCGAGAGAAACTTCTTCTCTAGAAAGGATCCACTCTTAGCAACAAAGATCTTGCCTTTCGGATATGTGATAGAAGGTGAACCCAACAACCTCCTTTGGGTATCCTATGAAGACACATTTCTCCAATTTGGGTTCGAGCTTATCAGGTTGAAGCTGCATGGCAGCCCCAAACTTTAAGAGACGACAACTTGGGTTTCTAGCCAAACCATAGTTCATACGGTGTCGTCTCAACGGATTAGACGGTGCCCTATTTAACGTGAATGTAGCTGTCTCTAATGCATAACCCCAAAACGATAGTGGTATATCGGTAAGAGACATCATATATTGCACTATATCCAATAAATTCTACGGTTATGACGTTCGGACACACCATTATACTATGGTGTTCCAGGTGGCATGAATTTGTGAAACTATTCCACATTGTTTTAGTTGAGGACCAAACTCGTAACTCAAATATTCATCTCCATGATCAGATTGTAGAAACTTTATTTTCTGTTTACGATGATTTTCCACTTCGCTCTGAAATTCTTTGAACTTTTGAAATGTTTCAGACTTATGTTTCATCAAGTAGATATACCCATATATGCTCAAATCATCTGTGAAGGTCAGAAAATAATGACACCCGCCGCGAGCCTCAACACTCATCAGACCACATACATCAGTATGTATTATTTACAATAAATCATTTGCCCGCTCCATTGTTCCGGAGAATGGAGTCTTAGTCATCTTGCCCATGAGGCATGGTTCGCAAGCATCAAGTGATTCATAATCAAGTTATTCCAAAATCCCATCAACATGGAGTTTCTTCATGCGCTTTACGTACACCAATATGACCTAAACGGCAGTGCCACAAATAAGTTGCATTATCATTATTAACTTTGCATCTTTTGGCTTCATTATTATGAATATGTGTATCACTACGATCGAGATTCAATAAACCATTTATTTTGAGTGTATGACAATAGAAGGTTTTATTCATGTAAATAGAACAACAATTATTCTTTGACTTAAATGAATAACCGTATTGCAATAAACATGATCCAATCATATTCATGCTCAATGCAAACACCAAATAACATTTATTTTAGGTTCAACACTAATCCCGAAGGTAAAGGGAATGTGCGATAGTGATCTTATCAACATTGGAATCACTTCCAACACACATCATCACCTCGCCCTTAACTAGTCTCTGTTTATTTTGCAACTCCCGTTTCGAGTTACTACTCTTAGCAATGGAACCAGTATCAAATACCGAGGGGTTTCTATAAACACTAGTAAAGTACACAACAATAACATGTATATCCAATATACATTTATTCAGTATGCCATCCTTCTTATCCGCCAAGTATCTAGGGCAGTTCCACTTCCAGTGACCATTTCTTTTGCAGTAGAAGCACTCATTTTCAGGCTTGGGTCTAGCTTTGGGCTTCTTCATGGGACTGGCAACTTGCTTGCCATTCTTCTTGAAGTTCCCTTTCTTTCCCTTGCCCTTTTACTTGAAACTAGTGGTCTCGTCAACCATCAACACTTGATGCTTTTCTTGATTGCTACCTTCGCTAATTTCAGCATCGCGAAGAGCTTGGGAATTACTTTCATCATCCCTTGCATATTATAGTTGATCACGAAGTTCTAGTAACTTGGTGATAGTGACTAGAGAACTCTGTCAATAACTATTTTATCTATAAGATTAACTCCCACTTGATTCAAGAAATTGTAGTACTCAGGCAATCTGAGCACATGCTCATTGGTTGAGCTATTCTCCTCCATCTTGTAGGCAAAGTACTATCAGAGGTCTCATACCTCTCGACACGGGCATGAGTCTGAAATACTAGTTTCAGCTCTTGGAACATCTTATATGTTCCGTGGCGTTCAAAAAGTTTTTGAAGTCCCGGTTCTGAGCCATAAATCATGGTGCACTAAAGTATCAAGTAGTCATCATACCGAGCTTTGCCAAACGTTCATAACGTCTGCATCTGCTCCTGCAATAGGTCTGTCACCTAGCAGTGCATCAAGGACATAATTCTTCTGTGCAGCAATGAGGATAATCCTCAGATCACGGACCTAGTCCGCATCATTGCTACTATCATCTTTCAACTTACTTTTCTCTAGGAACATATCAAAAATAAAACAAGGAAGCTATGCGCGAGCAATTGATCTACAACATAGATATGCAAATACTATCAGGACTAAGTTCATGATAAATTTAAGTTTAATTAATCATATTACTTATGAACTCCCACTTAGATAGACATCCCTCTAATCATCTAAGTGATCACGTGATCCATATCAACTAAACCATGTCCGATAATCACATGATAGGAGTAGTTTTCAATGGTGAACATCACTATGTTGATCATATCTACCATATGATTCATGCTCGACCTTTCGGTCTCAGTGTTTCGAGGCCATATCTGCATATGCTAGGCTCGTCAAGTTTAACCCGAGTATTCTGCTGTGCAAAACTGGCTTGCACCCATTGTATGTGAACATAGAGCTTATCACACCCGATCATCACGTGGTGTCTCGTCACGACGAACTATAGCAACGGTGCATACTCAGGGAGAACACCTATACCTTGAAATTTAGTAAGAGATCATCTTATAATGCTACCGCCGAACTAAGAAAAATAAGATGCATAAAGGATAAACATCACATGGAATCAATATAAGTGATATGATATGGCCATCATCATCTTGTGCCTTTGATCTCCATCTCCATAGCACCGTCATGATCACCATCGTCACCGTCTTGACACCTTGATCTCCATCGAAGCATCGTTGTTGTCTCGCCAACTATTGCTTCTACAACTATCGCTATCACTTAATGATAATGTAAAGCAATTACATGGCGATTGCATTTCATACAATAAAGCGACAACCATATGGCTCCTGCCAGTTGCCGATAACTGTGTTGCAAAACATGATCATCTCATACAATAAAATTTAGCATCATGTCTTGACCATATCACATCACAACATGCCCTGCAAAAACAAGTTAGACATCCTCTACTTTGTTGTTGCAAGTTTTACGCGGCTGCTACGGGCTGAGCAAGAACCGTTCTTACCTAAAAATCAAAAACAACAATGCGGTATAGTGAGTGCTTTTTGATCTTCATAAAGAACCTTATTCATTGAAGCCGATTCAACTAAAGCTGGAGAAACAGACACCCACTAGCAACCTGTGTGCGAAGCACGTCTGTAGAACCATCTCGCATAAGTGTACGCGTAATGTCGGTCTGGGCCGCTTCATCCAACAATGTCGCTGAATCAAGAATCAACTAGTGACGGCAAGCAATATGTATATACCCACACCCACAACTCCTTTGTGTTCTACTCGTGCATATAACATCTACGCATAAACCTGGCTCGGATGCCACTATTGGGAAACACAGTAATTTCAAAATTTTCCTACGCACATGCAAGATCATGGTGATGCATAGCAACGAGAGGGGAGAGTATCGTCTACGTACCCTCGTAGACCGTAAGAGGAAGCATTATGACAACGCGGTTGATGTAGTCGTACATCTTCATGATCGACCGATCTAGTACCGAAGATACGGCACCTCCATGATGTGCACATGTTTGACTCGGTGACGTCCCGCGAACTCACGATCTAGGAGAGCTTCGAGGGAGAGCTTCGTCAGCACGAGGGCGTGATGACGGTGATGATGTTGCTACCTGAACAGGGCTTCGCCTAAGCACCGCTACGATATTACCGAGGTGGATTATGGTGGAGGGGGGCACCGCACACGGCTATAGATCAATTATCAACTTGTGTGTCTATGGGGTGCCCCCTCCCCCGTATATAAAGGAGTGGAGAGGGGGAGGGGGCCGGCCTCCTAGGCGCGCCCCAAGGGGAGTCCTACTCCCACCGGGAGTAGGATTCCCCCTTGTCTTGTTGGATTTAGGAGAGAAGGAAGGAGGAGGGAGGAGGAAGGAAAGGGGGGGCACTACAAAAAAATACACTTCCGTGATGATACGTGTTTGTCACAGTAGGTCGCGTTTTTTTGTCATGCATGTACATCCATGACGATTTTATGACAGAATCAAGATAGTCATACCTGTGCTGTCGTAGAAGTGTTCCATGACATTACCAAAATTATCATCACGGAAGTGTGCACTTCCATGACGATAAATCGCGCGTCACAGAAGTGCTTTCATCAAGGGTGACCGACACATGGCATCCACTGTAACGGAACGCTGTTAAGCTATCGGGTCGGGTTTTGGATCCGATAACCCGTTAATAGCCCCGACCAATGGGGATTTTCCACGTGTAAAATCATCATTGGCTGGAGGAAACACGTGTCGGCTCATCGTTGGGACAGATGTCATCCACTCATTGGACAAAAGGCGCCTATGATACGTCGACACGTGGCACGGCCCAACAGAGGCCAATTCCTGTGAAAAGGCCGGCCCGTTTGACTTGGTAAAAAGGTGGCGGGCCGGCCCATGGAAAGCTTGTTAATGGCCTGTTCGCATATAGCCCATTTACGGCCCTCTAACCCAAGGCCCGTTACGCCCTATCCGAATTTGGCCTAGTAGCGTCATCTAGGCCATCCAATATGATTCCAGCCCGTTTTCACTTTTGGCCCATGTATGGCCCATGACGTCTTTCGGCCCATATGAGGCCCTATGTAAATCTTGGCCTATTAACGGCCTGTGGTGAAACTGGCCCGTAATGAACAGTGTATCACTTTACATCCATTAACGGCCCGTGGTGAAACTGGCCCGTAATGAACAGTGTATCACTTTATACCCATTAATGGCCCGTTATTCCGATGGGCCGTTTCTAGCCCATGTTATATTTCGGCCTTCTCAGAGCCCATTTATTCTTGGGCTCATTTCCAGCATTCGTTTAATTACGGTCCGTTACTGTCATTTTCTGCTTGTGGGCCAAATTCAGCCCGTGGTTAGAGTCGTCCCGTTTGTGGTCCGTTAATACGTTGGGCCGTTTTCATAGTGTCATCAAATACGGCCTATTAACGATGGCCCGTTATGGTCGGCCCATGAACGGACGATTCCAACTCTAGCCCATTTACGACCATAATGCGGCCTGTTATTGGCCCATGTTTAGCCAATCGATCATATGGCCCGTATAAGGCCCATTGATGATACGACCCGTAGAAGGCCCATTGTTTCTACGGCCCGTAGAATGCCCATTATTTCTACAGCCCGTAGAAGGCCTACTATTTCTATGGCCCGTAGAAGGCCCACTGCTTCTACGACCCGTAGGAGGCCCAGTGTCACTACAGTAAATATTAGCCCATGGTTATTGTGGCCTAGTTTTAAAAAATAGGTTATTGCAGCCACTAGCAAACCGCGGAAAAAGAACTGCACTGACTACAAGCAAACAAATAAACAAGACAACAAGGAAATAAATAAGCAAGCAACTTATGATAGGCTATCACTGCTATTACACATATTACATCCACTGGGCATCAAAGTTTGCCACTAGTGCAAATATAGGGAACAAAGCAGCATATAAACGCCGCAGCAAAACAAGTCCAGAACTGAAACCACTTTAGAAGAGTTCAAGAAACAATATCCCGGGTACCCATAATGCTGGCAAGATGCTTAGCAAGCTTATTAACTTTCTCTTGTTTGGCGCTTAAATCCTCCAACGCTTGCACAGTCCTTCGGCTTCCTCAGTCCTTCGGCTTCTTGCCGCAGCACAGCTGACTGATGCCTTTTAGCTTGTAGCTGAGACTGAAGAAGCCGAAGTGATTCAGGCAGTGAGTTCGAAGAGCTTGTGCCAGCGGTACTAGCCAGTAACTCGAACACTACATCAACACAGGACTGTGGGGTTTTCTCACTGTCTACAAGATCGTTTTTATCACCTTTCTTGGAGACCAACATGGTTGTCTCACTATCTTGAACCTTATCTGCATTACTTTCTCTACCATTTCATAGTGGGGTGTTCTTCTCCAATATTTTGTTTGCATACTACAAGAGAAACAAGCAGACACATCATAGGTTTTGCTTGTAGTATACGAAACTCATTTTGGTAAACCGGTTCAGTAGTAAGGTGGATAGGATAACAGCATGAAACAAACATATATCTATGTACTATGGTCATTGTATTGTCTGTATCATTCTAGTTTATGTTCCCTAATCAAGATAGAGACATAATTCAACTCATATATTTTTAAGACACAACAGCATAGACAGAATATAAGTGTGAGAAACTACACAACATTGGTAGCACTTGTAATGTGCATCACATGAGAACATAACTGTTTATACAACTTAAACTGAAATCAACATAGAGCAAGAAGTTAGAACAACAATCCAGTTAAAGAAATAGGTTTAAAACATACCTGTTGCGCCATTGGAGTTTCAATTGAATCCTTCAAATTCGAAAGTAGTTGGTATGAGTAAATACAGTGATGCAACAGCAAAGGAGTATGGACCATAGCTACGGAATCTGACCTGAGAACAGTTGCTCTTCTGCTTTAAACATGGAGTTTGGGTTAGCTGTGGTGGTCTTCGTGCTTTGGGCACTGCAGTAGCTTTACAAACTGCTCGTGTGGGGGTACTCTATGGTGGACATGGTGCTTTGTCAACTATAAGTGGGTTACTATCCGCTGGGTTGCGGCTAGAAGGGTTGTAGCTGGTTCTCTGCCCAACGGTGTAAGTGTGCAATATGGAAGAGTCTCGATTATGTGTGGTGGGGCTAGTTTGTGGGCCAGTACAACCGTGGTTCTATCTGCATCGACGGGTAGCACTTTCTTTTGTGAAGAACGGGTTTTTGCTCCCTTAGATACTGCCATCACCCCTCCAATTCAAATGGCTGATAAATAAGAAAATAAATTGAATGTACAGACATTGTATGATAGACAGATGTGGTAATTCACATATATGTTGTCTAACCAAACAGGACAGCATGACACAATTTCACATATATGATGCCTAACTAAACATGATAGCATGACACAGTTTCAGATATATGATGGATAACTTAACAAGATATAATGGCATAATTCAACATATGATGAGTACCTAAACATGATGACATGACAAAACTATATGATGTCTTTCTAAAATAGGTTGGGATGAAATAATTCACATACATGTTGTCTAAGTATACAAGATGGCATGATATAATTGACATAATTGATCCATATACTAAGCAGCTGGCACTCGCATGTATGATCTCTAAACTAAGCAGATAGAATTCAATATTGTGCATATGATGTCTAAACTAAGCAATGCAAGACACCATATGCATCATATGAGAAATATAAACATTGCAACTTAGAGCATACACCTCAAGTGGGATATAGGACTGGTCATCTGTCTCTGAATCCTCCTCTGAGGAAATCCCTGTAACCATCGAGATATATGCTTCAACAGGTACCATTGCCTGCTCTGAAGACCTTGTTTTCACTCTAGATATTTCCATAACCGGCTCAAATGGCTGATACACATGAAGAGTAGTTCAATATACACAGATTGCCGACAAATGGAATACGTAATGAAAAAAAGATGGCATGAGATAATTCACATATATGATGCCTAGCTCCGTGGCAGTGCATAATTCATATATATGATAGCTGGCTGAAAAACATGGCATTGCATAATTCACATATCTGATATAGAAAGCAAACAGGAGGCATTCACACAAAGCATGTCTAATCTAAGCAGATGGCATGGCAATGCAAGACACCATATGCATGATATGAGCAATATAACCCAGCGAAGTTAGAGCATGCACCTCGGGGGGGGGATACGACTGGTCATCTCTCTCTGAATCCTCCTCTGAGGAGCTATCTGTAACCAGCAAGAAATCTGCATTGACAGGTAGCACTGACTGCTTAGAAGACCTTGTTTTCACTCCAGATTTTCCATGACCGACTCAAATGGCTGATGCACAGGAAGAGTATGTTATAGAAACCAAACAGGTGACATTCACACAAAGCAAATCTAAACTAAGCTGATGACATATAAGATGTATAATGTAAGCAATTCAAGGCGCCATATGCATGATATGACCAACATCAGCATGCCAGGTTAGAGCAAACACCTCAGGTGGTAAACAGGCGTGGTCGGCTCCTTCTGAATCTCCATCTGAACAGTTATCTTCCTCTGGAATACAATCTGGAAATGCAGGAGGGGGGGGGCACTTCGCCCACCATGGAGCGGCGTCTGCATGACATTATATTCGCACGCAACGGTCTTCTCTTTTTCTCTACATGTTCAGTACGATTGTGTACAATATTTGACATGCATAATAATAAAAAATAGTTTGATTTTGTAAGGCCTAAGGGGTGCATGCAAAAATCAAGACTGATGGTAGCAAACGAGTGGATGGATCCAAAACTAAGGATAGCAGGTAGATTATAGCTTCAGTTTAAAAAGATAGATAATGGATCATCTATTGTTTGTTGCCCACCCAACATGAACCACATAGAAGACCCCAGATGAACCAGATAGTATACACATACTGTTCGTTGTTGGCTTGATATGAGACCCATGGGCAATTCAAAACTCAAGATTGAACGATAAAGTAGCAGGTAATAATAACCGATGTATAACGTAAGCAAACACGAAAGACTGCGACCTCTCTTCCGGAACTGTGTAGTCCTCAAGTTCATCTGCTCAGTCGATGATGGTAATGCAGTTGGTGTGGCTGCCGACAACAGGGAAGATGATCTGAGGTGGCAAAAGGAAGTCTGCAGTGGGGATCTCTGCTGCAGTGAACGCTTCTGTTGATGGTGCACCTCAGGTGGGGTGGATGACGGCACGGCAGGAGCAGGACATAACACATAGAGTTTTCTTTGATGCCTATCTGAAAATGAATTAAATCTGTAAGGGCACCTTAGAATTGGAGGATTCTATAAACGGAGGGACAGGAAAAACACAAGAATAGGATAGGAATGCACGTGCAAAATAGAGCATTTGGAAACATAGGATTTCAGTCAACCTGGGTGTTTGGCTCACATGAATTGGAAGAACAGAGGAATGGAGAAACAAAGTGATGCGACGAGTGTACAACCTCTTTGGCATAGCCATGTGGACCTCAGCATCATTGGGTTGGATGTGGAGGATGATGATGATGCTGGTGTGACTGTCGGAGGCGGGGAAGAAGATCGGAGGCCTCTGGAAACGACGCCGAGGGTACTGCTCCGCTGTGATGGATGGTTCCGTCGTTGGAGCAGCTCTGCTAAGGTGTACGGCGACGAGGCTGAAGCATGACAAGACAGACAACGTTAATCTGAAGTGGGACCCTAATATCATCTACAATAGATGATGTAAAATACATCACCAAAAAGTGCTAGATGTAAAACGCATCAGCCGCGCTACGGCTGCTCCAACAGATGTTGTAAGTACTGTTCACTCTGAACTTAACTGAAGAAAATGAACTTCATAGTCGAAACTGAATTTTACTGTCGAAATTGATTGAACTAGTAACAGAGTATTGCAATAGATGTTTAGGGCGTTCAGCACTAGTAGCAGAGAAGCAGTGATCTAATCAGCAGACGCTCGAGCAGGGAACGCACTAGCAGAGAGCAAGTCGTGTAGTAGCACCGAGAGCGAGTGCTAAAGCAGCAACTCCTGTAGCTGCCGGAGGTCGTGCAGCAGCAACAGCAGTGCAAGCGAGAGCAAGAGCAGAGTAGCAGCACGAATGAAAGCAGGAGCAGTGCAGCAGCACGATCGACAACAAGAACAGAGCCGCAGTGCGAGCGAGAGCCAGAGCAGCTGCAACTAGTGCCGTTGTGGAAGTCGCTGCCGAGGAAGCAACGACATGGGGAGAGACGTCGTGGATGATGTGGCCAGCGATGGCGCCGTCGATGGAGACACGCCATGTCTGCTCGGTATCGAGCACCGGTAGCCTCGTGAGATCGAATAAAAGATAAAATGCAGCGGTGAGTGCAGAACCTCCTTGGTGGCACCGAGTTGGCCTCGGCTTCATCGGAGGAATTGGTGAGGGTGCTGCGGTTCCGGTGGGGCAGGTCAAGACGGCGCTGTGGGGATTGAGGTGGCATGATAGACGAGGCGAATGTCGGGGCAGCTCCTTGGAGGTGGAGGACGGGGCGGCTAATCCGGCGGGACGACGAGATCGACGACGGATCCTCATCCGGTGCGGTGGATGAGGGACGGCGAGCTGTTGCGATGGACGACGTAGTCGGGGAAGAGTCTCCGGCTGGGCGGCAGTCGGGATGCCGACGGAGGAGCGTGGGGTTTCGCGGGTTTTGGCGGCCTCGGTGTACGAATGGGGGGGGCGAAGGGGGAGGGGGAGCCAAGCTTAGGGACACGCTTGTCCGAAATGTAGGGTAAGTTACCAGCGTACCCCCACCGGTTTTGACACCGCGACATGGAGCTTCATTTCTGGCTGAGGGGTAGAAGGGGGATTTTGCGTGTCTGGGCTGCAGGAGCGATTTCGGATGAGGAGGGAGTTCTCGCGCGCGTCCAAATTTCGGGATAACAAGGCGCAGCGCGGGTTGAAGAAGCGGGAGTTTCAAAGCAGGTGAGACAAAAGATACTCGAGCTTGAAAATTCAGGGTAACAAGGTGCGGATTCCTTGTTCGGCAGAACAAACTTAACGTGTTAAAAAACAATTCATACAAGACACAAGAGATTCATGCCCCCTTTTACTATATTGCTATAGATGCCATTGAAAAAACTACAAGAAAAATGTAAAAAAATCGGGAGAACAAGATTACCCTGCACAGTACCAAATTGATTCGCACTTCCCTCAACGACAACAAAAAACAAATCAATTCCCACCAAAGAAAGAGTAATGTCCCTTTTTATGTGATTACAGATGCCATGATCTCGAATTTCAATTTTTGAATCCACATTATGTTGAATTCGAATATATCGTTAGGTGACCTTGCAGTTTATAATTGATGTAGTCGTACATTTTGATCTTCCATCATATATGAACATTTTACTCCACCATGTGAACATATATATTGTCGTCTACCATATGGACTAAATTTGAATCAATTTTCCTTATTTGAATACGATTGTTGTCAAGTTATACAATAATTCAAATATTATCTTGATAACAAAAAACATACATATAGCAGTAATCACATTTCACTATGAACTACATGTACCACACGCTCTCCAATTCAAATATTTTTATCCATTTTATGTTGAATTCAAAACATAGTACATTATTGGTCTAGGTAGCGAGATGTTTGGGATAATCTAAACCCTGTTTTCATACATATAATTTTTGGCTGAATTGGGACAAGTTTTGGTATAAGCCTCTTGCAAAACCGAAGATTCTCTCAACAAGCCTCGTGGTTCCGAGAGGGAACATGTCACCTTTGTGTGCGAAACGATATACGCTGCCTCCCCCCTAATTTTATTTATAGAGGCAACATAGAACTATATGAGTGCCTTGTTAAATTTTGGAATTATTTCAGGTTCATTTGGCCTTTTTATACATTAATTGAGTTTCTGGACTTTTAATGTGCATAATCTAAATATGAATTGCATGCACATGCTCCGGTGCACCAAAGTGGGTTGAAAAATCACATGTGTGTCCTTGGTTGAATTTCTAGGTCCCATGGAAGAAATGAGAATGAAATTCAAACATCTGGGCGTCATGACTCGGCCGAGAACATCAAGAAACTTTGATTTTAAATTCATGTAAATCCAAAACTCACCTGGGAATCATGAAACTTGGCATGGTGTCATGTCATGGCACTAACATGTTGTGGTAAAAAATTGGGCCGATTTGGAAGCTCGTGGTTCTAAGAGGGAACGTGCCACCTTTGAGTGTGAAACGATATACGCTGCCCCCCTTGAGTTTCTTAACAAAGGCAACATAGAACTACATTCGTGCCCTGTTAAATTTTGGAATTATTTCGGGTTCATTTGTCGTTTTTTATACATTAATTGAGTTTCTGGTCATTTAATGTGCATAAGTCAAATTTGAACTACAAGCACATGCTCTCGTGCACCAAAGTTGGTTGAAAAATCACATTTGTGTCCTCGGGTGAATTTCTAGGTCCCATGCAAGAAATGAGAATAAAATTAAAACATCTGGGCATCGTGGCTCGGCCGAGAACATTGAGAAACTTGGTTTTAAAATTCTTGTAAATCCAAAACACGTCTGAAAATCATGAAACTTGGCATGGATGTCATGTCATGGTACTACCATGTTGGGGTAAAAAATTTGGCCAAATAGGAACAGATTTTGGTATAAGCTTCTTGCAAACCGAAGCTTCTCTCAAGAAGGCTCGTGGTTCTGAGAGGGAACGTGCCACCTTTGAGTGCGAAACGATATACGTTGTCCCCCCTGAGTTTATTTACAAAGGCAACATAGAATACATGAGTGCCCTGTTAAATTTTGGAATTATTCCGGCTTCGTTTGGCCTTATTTACACATTAATTGAGTTTTTGGTCATTTAATGTGCATAATTCAAATTTGAACTACAAGCACATGCTCCCGTGCACCAAAGTTGGTTGAAAAATCACATTTGTGTCCTCGGGTGAATTTCTACTCCCTCCTTCCATCTATATAGGTCCTAATGCGTTTTTCGAGGCTAAGTTTGACCAAATGTTACAGCAATAATATATGACATGCAACTTACACAAAGCATACCTTCAAATTTGTATGTCAAAGGAGCTTCCAATAATATAATTTTCATAGTATACATCTCATGTGCTATTAATCTTGTCAATAGTCCAAGGCTGTCTTGAAAAACACATTAGGCCCTATATAGATGGAAGGAGGGAGTAGGTCACATGCAAAAAATGAGAATAAAATTCAAACATCTGGGCATCGTGGCTCGGTCGAGAACATTGAGAAACTTGGTTTTAAAATCATGAAACTTGGCATGGTGTCATGTCATGGTAGTACCATGCCGTGGTAAAAAAATTGGCCGAATAGGAACAAATTTTGGTATAAGCTTCTTGCAAATCAGAGCTTCTCTCAAGAAGGCTCGTGGTTTTGGGAGGGAACGTGTCACCTTTGTGTGCATAATTCAAATTTGAAATACAAGCACATGTTCTAGTGCACCAAAGTTGGTTGAAAAATCACATGTGTGTCCTCGGGTAAATTTCTAGGTTCCATGCAAGAAATGGGAATGAAATTCAAAATTCTGGGCGTCGTGGCTGGGTTGGAAACATTGAGAAACTTAGTTTTTTAATTCCTGTAAATCCAAAACACGCATGAAAATAATGAAACTTGGCTTGGTGCCATGACATGGCACCAACATGCTGTGGTAAATTTGCAGTCCGATTTGTGAAGGCGCACACATTAACAATCAACAAAGTCATTTTGGAACAAGTGATGTCACGTTACAATCGGAAACACAAGTATTATTGAAACCGTGGGCGTTCTACGTACTAGTACCATTCACATGCCGCCACGCGTCCCCATTTTTTATTAGCTAGGAGGCGCCGTGCAGGGTAGCTATTTGAGTACGAGAGGCGTGCGATCAGACCCCTGCGCGTGCTTATCGGGAGGAGAGCCCTTTGACCTCCATCCACCGTCCACCTCTCTCCCAGGGTCTCCATTAATGGTGCCCGAGCCTCTATTTAATGGCGTGGCTATGTCTCACTCGACTGAGATTTGAGAGAGAAAAAAGAAAATCAGAAAGCACAGATCTTGATGTAAGATCCGACGGACCTATATAGCACACTACAAAAAAATACACTTCCGTGATGATACATGTTTGTCACAGTAGGTCGCTTTTTTTGTCATGCATGTACATCCATGACAAATTTATGACAGAATCAAGATAGTCATACCTGTGCTGTCGTAGAAGTGTTCCATGACATTACCAAAATTATCATCACGGAAGTGTCCACTTCCATGACAATAAATCGTGCGTCACAGAAGTGCTTTCGTCAAGGGTGACCGACACGTGGCATCCACCGTAACGGAACGCCGTTAAGCTATCGGGTCGGGTTTTGGATCTGATAACCCGTTAACAGCCCCGACCAATGGGGATTTTCCACGTGTAAAATCATCATTGGCTAGAGGAAACACGTGTCGGCTCATCGTTGGGACAGATGTCATCCACTCACTGGACAGAAGGCGCCAATGATACGTCGACACGTGGCACGACCCAACAGTGGACCATTCCTGTGAAAAGTCTGGCCCATTTGACTTGGTCAAAAGCTGGCGGGCCAGCCCATGGAAAGCCTGTTAACGGCCTGTTCGCATATAGCCCATTTACAGCCCGCTAACCCAAGGCCCGTTACGCCCTATCCGAATTTGGCCTAGTAGCATCATCTGGGCCGTCCAATAGATTCCAACCCATTTTCACTTCTGGCCCATGTATAGCCCATGACGTCTTTCGGCCCATATGAGGCCCTTTGTAACTCTTGGCCCATTAGCGGCCCATGCTGAAACTGGCCCGTAATGAACAGTGTATCACTTTACACCCATTAACGGCCCGTGGTGAAACTGGCCCGTAATGAACAGTGTATCACTTTATACCCATTAACAGCCCGTTATTTCGTTGGGCTGTCTCCAGCCCATGTTATCTTTCGGCCTTCTCAGAGCCCATTTATTCGTGGGCTCATTTCCAGCATTCGTTTACTTACGGCCCGTTACTGTCATTTTCTGCTTGTGGGCCAAATTCAGCCCGTGGTTACAGTCGGCCCGTTTGTGGTCCGTTAATACGTTGGGCCGTTTTCATAGCGTCATCAAATACGGCCTATTAACGATGGCCCATTGTGGTTGGCCCATGAACGGACAATTCCATCTCTAGCCTATTTATGGCCAGAATGCGGTCTGTTTGGCCCATGTTTGGCCAATCGATCATACGACCCGTATAAGGCCCATTAATGATACGGCCCGTAGAAGGCCCATTGATGATACGGCCCGTAGAAGGCCCATTGTTTCTATGGCCCGTAGAAGGCCCACTGTTTCTATGGCCCGTAGAAGGCCCACTGTTTCTACGGCCCGTAGGAGGCCCAGTGTCACTTCAGTAAATATTAGCCCATGGTTATTGTGGCCTAGTTTTAAAAAATAGGTTATTGCAGCCATTAGCAAACCGCAGAAAAAGAACTGCACTGACTACAAGCAAACAAATAAACAAGACAACAAGGAAATAAATAAGCAAGAAACTTACACTAGGCTATCACTGCTATTACACATATTACATCCACTGGGCATCAAAGTTCAAAGAAGCCGAACTGATTCAGGCAATGAGTTCAAAGAGCTGGTGCCAGCAGTGGTAGCCAGTAACTCGAACACTACATCAAGACAGGACTTTGGGGTTGTCTCAGGGTCTTCAATATAGTTTTTATCAGCTTTCTTGGAGACCAACAGGGATGTCTCACTATCTTGAACCTTATCTGCATTACTTCATTTACCATTGCATAACAGGGTACTCTTCTCCAATATTTTATCCGCGTTCTAAAAGAGAAACAAACAAACACATCTCAGGTTTACAATGTAGTATATGAAACTCATTCTAGTAAACCAGTTCAGTAGTAAGGTGGATAGGATAACAGCATGAAACAAACATATATCTATGTAGTATGGTCACTGTATGGTCTATATCATTCTAGTTTATGTTGCCAAATCAAGATAGATACAGTTCGAATCATATCTATTTAAGACAAAGCAACATAGACAGAATATAAGTGTGGGAAACTACACAGCAATAACAACACTTGTAATGTGCATGGCATGAGAACATAACTGTTTATTCAATTGAAATTGAAATCAACATAGAGCAAGTTACAACAGCAAACAGCCAAACACATTGAAGAAACAGGTTTAAAACATACCTATTGCGCCATTGGAGTTTCAATTGCATCCTTCAAATTTGAAATTAGTTGGTATCAGTAAATACAGTGATGCAAGAGCAAAGTAGTATGAACCATAGCTATGGAACCTGACCTGAGAACAATTCTTCTTCTGCTTTAAGCGTTGACTTCGAGTTCGGAGTGGTGGTCCTCATGATTTTGGCACTGCAGTTGCCTTACTAACTGCTCGTGTTTGGGTGCTCTGTGGTGGAGACAGTGCTGTGTCAACGGGAACTGGGTGTCTATCTGCTGGGGTTGGGGTTAGAAGGGGTGTAGCTGGTTCTCTGTCCAACTGGGTAGGGGTACAATCTGCATGAGTGTGGGTTATGTGTGGTGGGGCTGGTTCTTGGGCAAGTACAACCGTGGTTCTATCTGCATCAACAGGTAGCACGGTCTTTTCTGAAGACCGTGTTTTTACTCCCACAGATACTGCCATCACTCCCTCCAATTTAAATGGCCGATAAACAAGAAAAGTAATTGAATGTACAGACATTGTAAGATAGACAGGTGCAATGGATAGTAGGGAAGAAAACAGGGCATGAAATAATTCACATTTATGTTGTCTAAGCAAGCAAAATAGGAGGACATAATTTCACATATATGATGGCTAATTAAACAGGATAGCATGACACAATTTCACATGTATGATGGCTAACTAAACAGGATAGAATGACATACTTCAAAATATGATGACTATGTAAACAGGATGACATGATATAACTATACGATGTGTCTATTAAAGTGGTTGGCATGCCATAAATCACAAACATGCCGTCGATGGAAACATGATGGCATGATATAATTCACGGATAGAATGACATAATTTAAATATGATGACTATGTAAACAGGATGAGATGACATAACTATATTATGTCTTTAGAAAATGGGTTGGCATGCCATAATTCAGATACATGCTGTCTATGTAAACATCATGGCATGACATAATTCAAATATATAATTTATATACTAAGGAAGTGAGCAGAGGGCAATCGCATATATGATGTGTCAACTAAGGAGATGGCATTCAATATTGTGTATATGATGTAAAAAACTAAGCATTGCAATACAACATATGCATTATATGAGTAATATAACCCTGCCAAGTTTGAGCATACACCTCAGGGGGATAATAGGACTGGTCATCTGCCTCTGAATCCTCCTCTGAAGAGCTATCTGTAACCAGCAAGATATCTACTTCAGCAGGTAGCATTGTCTGCTCTGAAGACCTTGTTTTCACTCTAGATTTCTCCATCACCAATTCAAATGGCTGATGCACAGGAAGAGTAGTTGAATATATAAACATTGTCGACAAAAGCAATGAGAAATACAAAAAAAGGACGACATGATATAATTCACATATATGACGCTTGCCTAAACAGCATGGCATTGCATAATTCACATACATAATGCCTTGCAACAAGATAACATTGCATAATTCACATATATAATGTCTTGCAACAAGATGGCATTGCATAATTCACATATATGGTAATTAGACACTAAACATGTGGCATTCACACAAAGCATGTCTAAACTAAGCAAATGACATAGCAATGCAAGATACCATACGCACGATATGAGCAACATAACCCTGCCAAGTTAGGGCATGCACCTGGGGGGGGGGGGAATATGACTGGTCATCTGTCTCTGAATCCTCCTCCGAGGAGCTATCGGTAACCAGCAAGACATGCGCTTCATCAGATAGCATTGTCTTCTCTGAACACCTTGTTTCCACTCCAGATTTTCCATGACCGTGCCAAATGGCTGATGCACAGGAAGAGTAATTGAATGTACTAAAATTGTTGAAAAATTTAACACGTAATAAAAAATGATGGCATGATATAATTCACATATAAGATGACTGGCTAACCAGGGTGGCATTGCAAAATTCACATATATGATGCCTGGCTAGACAAGATGGCATTGCATGATTCACATATACGATAAAGAAACTAAACAGATGGCATTGACACAAAGCATGTCTAAACTAAGCAGATGACATCTTTAATGTATACAGTAAGCAATGCAAGGCACCATATGCATGATATTACCAACATCAGCATGCCAAGTTAGAGTGAAGACCTCATGGGGTAAATAGGAGTGGTCTTCTCCTTCTGAATCCCCCTCATAACAGTTATCTTCCTCTTGATTATGATCCGAAATGGGTGGAGGGGGGGGGCTTCCTTTGCGCCCACCATGGAGCGATGTCTGCATGAAATTTTATTGCCACGCAAGGCTCGTCTCTTTTGCTCTACATGATCAGTTCCATTGTGTACAATAACTGGCATGCATAGGAATAAAACATAGTGAGATTATGTAAGGAGTGCATGCACAAATCCAGAGTGATGGTAGCAAACTGTGGATAGACCCAAAACCAATGATAGCAGGCAGCTAATAGCTTTAGTTAAAAAATACAGATAATGGCTCCTTTAATGTTTGTTTGCACCCAACATGAAACTCATAGTAGACACCGGAGATTAACCAGATAGTAGATAGATAGTACTGATTGCTGCCCCAATATGTACCCATTTAAAAACTCAAGTTTCAGCATTAGTTTGGACCTGACTCCGACTCTAATAGGTGAACACGACGATAATGTAGCATGTCATCATATTAAGCGACGCATAACGTAAGCAGACACGGAAGAGTGCGACCTCTCTTGCGGACCCGTGTAGTCCTCAAGGTCATCTGCTCAGTTGATGATGGTAATGCAGTTGCCGTGGCTGCCAGCAGCAGGGAAGAAGATCTAAGGCGGCGAAAGACAGTCTGGAGAGCGGATCCCTGCTGTGGTGAACCCTTCCGTCGTTGGAGCAGTTGAGCTGGGGTGGAACACAGCGCCGCAGGAGCAGGTCAAACCACACAAGGTTTTCTTTGACACATATCTGTAACAGAAGTAATTGAGTAAGGGCTTGTTTGAATTTGAGGATTCTAACAATGCAGAGATAGGAAATAGACAGGAATAGGATAGGAATGCACGTGCAAAACAGAGAATTTAAAAAAACAGGATTTCTGCCAATCTAGGTGTTTGATTCACAACAATTGCAAGATCACAGGATGCAAAAAAGCATGGTGAGATTAAGTTAAACCACAAGAAAATGTACGGTTATAATGCTATTATGCTACTATCTCTTAGTCTTGTGCTTGATGAATAGGAATATGAAAAGGAGGAGAAGTGGAAATTAGAATTCCTATGGTTTTTCTTTCAAGTTGACACTAAAGGAACAAATCCTACAATTTTCCTTTGCTCCATTCCTTTGCACCAAATTCATGGAAAGTAGTACCATAGGAAATTTTCCAATTCCGATGTTTTTCATTCACTTTTCCTTTCAAGCACTGGCGATTCTAGTAGGCAGGCTTGAGCAAGGAAAATCCTTCACTAAAAAATATTTTTGTGCTACTTCTATTACTTTGGACCCAGGCCACTGCCATACTAGCTCAACTCCCAGGCCCATCGACAAATGCACAGCTCAAACACGCAGAGATAAATAATGATGGCGTTCAAGAGAGTCCATCATGGATAGCTAAGTTGCCTGGTACCTCACTGCTTGTCATATAGTAGGATAAAATAATCGTATTTCCCGTTACTATGAGTGTTTAGTGGACAATATATATAACATGTAGAGTAAAAAAGAGATGCAACAAGTGTACAACCTCTTTGGCGAAGCCATGTTGATCTCAGCGTGATTGGGTTGGCCGGTGAGGATGCTCCGGCTGACTTGGCTGTCGGAGGAGGGGAAGAAGATCTTAGGCATCTGGAGATGGATCCCGAGGTACTGCTCCGCTGTGATGGAGGGTTTCGTTGTTGGAGTAGCTCTGGTGAGTTGTACGACGCCAAGGCTGAAGCAGGACAAGAGAGACAACGAACAACGTTAACCTGAGTGGAATTCTAATAGCATCTCCAATACATGACGTAAAATACATAAACACAAACTGCTAGACATAAAATACATCAGCCGCTCATCTCTGAACTTAACTGTCGAAACTGAATTTAACTGTCGAAACTGAACTTAACTGTTGAAACTGAATTTTGCTGTCGAAACTGAATTTTGCTGTCGAAACTGAATTTTGCTGTCGAAACTGAACGCACCAGAAAGGTGAGGCTACACGTCGGTCGACTGACTTTTTCATCTCTAGTCAGTCGATTTTGCAGCCGTTGGATACGAAATCAAGGGCCTGCGGTTCATCTTCAACCTCCACCCCCTGAGCCGGCCAAATAGCAGCCCCCCACCGCCCGCGGCCGGCGGTGTGCCGCCCCGCCCCCCCCCCAAACACTCCCACCGCCGGTCCGCCGCCGCCCCGGCCATCCCTCTAGGCCCCCCCGTGCCGAGCTTTTTCTCCGGCGATCCCCACGCCACCGCCTTGCCAACGCCCCGCCACCGCCGGCGACCACCGCCCCCATCCTGAACCCTAAGATAGATAGTGGGGTACCTCTCCGGCGAGCCCCCCTCCCCGCTGCGGTTGCTTCTTCCTTCACCCCGGCGGCATCGGAGTGAAGTGTAGCTAAATTGGAAGAGCATCGCAAGTAGGAGCGAGAGCAGCAGCGCGAGCAAGAGCAATAGCAAGAGCAGACCAGGCAGGGGACCGAGAGCAAGAGCAGAGCAGCAGCGCGAGCAAGAGCTAAAGCAGCAGCAGGTCCTACTGATGTGGACGTCGCCACCGTGGGAGCGACGCCATGGAGGAAGTGGCCAGCGACGCCGCCGTGGATGGAGCCGCGCCGTGTCGGCTCGGGACCGAGCGCCGGCAGCACCGTGAGATCGAATCAAGAAGAAAATGCGGCGATTCGTGTACAACCCCTTTGGTGGCGCCGATTAGGCCGCAGCTTCATCCGAGGAAACAGTGATGATGATGCTCTTCCGGTGGTGCAGGTGAAGACGGCGGTGTGGGAATGGAGGTGGCGCGAAAGACGAGGGGAACGTCGGGGCAACTCCTTGGAGGTGGAGGACGGTGTGGCTGAATCGGCGGGACGATGAGATCGACGACGGATCCTCATCCGGTACGGTGGATGAGGGACATCGAGGTGTTGCTGTGGACGACGTCGTCGGGGAAGAGGCTCCGGCTGGGTGGTGGACGGAGCAGGGGGTGGGGTTACGTCACGGGTTTTCGTGGCCTCGGTGTACGAATGGGTGGGCGGATGGGATGGCAGTAGGGAACCATGGCTTAGAGATGCGCTTGTCCGAAATGTGGGGTAAGTTACGAAAGTACCCCCACCACTTTGAGGCGGTTCTTTCGGTTCAGGGGTACCACGGGCATTTCGCGTGTCGGGATTTCACAGGAGGTGGGAGTTTTCGCGCGCGTTGTAATTTCGGAATAGCAACGCGCGGGTTGAGATGGAGGGAGTTGTCGGAGCACAACAAGACAAAGATATATCTTAAATATTTTGGGCTAACCGGGTTGAAGAGGCGGGAGTTTCCCAGCACGATAGACAGAGACGCTAGCTTAAATTTTCGGCATAACAAGGCGTGGCTTGAAATTTCGGAAGAACAAGCTTAACGTGTACCCAAAAAAAGACAATTTGCACCTCAACACGCACAACACACACACAAACACCATTTAGACTAGAGTAAGGTACATGTGCATTGCACGCATGAGATTTGGCAACCAAATTATGAATAAATACCACATTATAGCATGCAAGATTTGAGTCATATATGCATGATGTAGATGTTCGTTTAATTCTTATAGTTCATTTCATTCAAAATCATCTAGTTTTTATAAGAAAGCTAATCTATTTTAAGATTCATGCAATTGTGCGTCGTAAGACATAAAGTAAAAACAAATAATGGCAAATCATGTAGGAAAACATTTGGGCAATTCTGATATGGAAGATTCTAGAACAAATAAGAAGTGCTTGTGTTTTGATGTTTGTGCATTATGCTTAAGTTCAACCATGGAGTCTTCTAGATTATACATGTGGCGAAGTCTGGTGGAATCTTGATGATATCCAACGGCCAGTAGTGCTCAAATTTGCCATCTTTGGACCATCGGATTCGCCTCATCCAACGACCATCTTTCAAAGTTAAAGTTACCCGCACACAATATAAAAAATATATAAAATATAATATATATAGGGGTATAGATATAGATATGTGATGCAAAAGCCGCCCATCATCTCCAATTAGAATAATGTGTCCATGCACAGATGCGACGTGGCCAAATGATGTCTGCCATCGGTATCTCAAATTCAAATCAGTCTGACCTTGTTCAATGTGTATACATTACAACATGCTCGTTTCCAAACCACACAGCGCAGATCTCTGTTATATTCATGCATGCATGGGTTTCAAACATCAGGATCTCTTATTCAAATATTTGAATTCAACTTTACATTGATTGTGACCTCACCTATTCAGCTATTCTTTTACACCCACACAGTAGTCTTCTCTTTATAATTGTACCACTAACCTTCTCTCGTGCATGCATGCACACAAACTACCAGTCGGCATTATCCATCGCACACATGCAATCTTTTTCTTCAGGTCGGTCTCCCATGAAGGCACACACCAACACACATCCCCCTCTCCATCATATCGGGCATTCTTTATCTCTCACGCGTGCATGCGCAACGATCGATGTTCCTCTATGTATGTGTGTGTATAGCTAGGTTTTTCATAGTTTTCCACACAAACCGATCAATCGATATATCCAGTGAGGTCTCACCCTCTTTCCCACGTCCACATCGATCAATCTATACCTCTCTAAATAGGATTAACATATATAGCTAATACACCCACATTAATTATGTATCCAACGTCCCCCTCTCGTCATCCATGCCTTCCGCTTCATCTCTCAGACGCGTGCACAATGGCGAAGATAGGGGGCAGTAAGGGCCCTGCCCCTCTCCCCCCTAACATCACTATATATCAAGGCTAATATGAATGTGATCATTAGACAATTGCTGCTAAAAATGGTTTAAGTTCATGAATTGACCCTCCTCATAAAGGATTAGCAATGCTTGGCCCCCTAGCTCATTTATTTTTCATGGCTCCGCCACTGCGCGCATCAGCGCACGTGTTCGCCCTCTCTCTCTAAATATCGATCTCGCACTTGTGCATTCCTTCATAGTCTCCCTCCACTCGGCCCCTCGCACCATCTTCTAGCCCACCACCGAATTTTGCCACATGTACAATCTAGCAGACTCCATGGTTGAACTTAAGCATAATGCACAAACTTCAAAACAACAGTGGTTCTCTTTTGTTCTAGAATCTTCCGTATCATAACTGCCCAAACTTTTTTCTAGTTGAATTGCCATTATTTGTTTTTACTTTATGCTTTACAACGCACAATTCCATGAATCATAAAATAGATTAAGGGCTTCTTTGATTCAAAGGATTCTCAAAGGAATTTTGGAGGATTCTAATCATTAGGAATTTTTCCTATCTTGGCTGTTTGATTCGTAGGATTGTAAACCATAGGAATTTTTCCATATGATTCATTTGCACTAGATTTCATAGGTAACATTCCATCCACTCAAACCTCTTTGAAAGAATTCTGCGTTTTTTCTATGCACAATCAAACACTCATACAATCCTGTAGGATTCAAGACGACATTCCACTATAATCCCATGTTTTTCCTATTCCCTCGTTCTTAGCTTTTTTATAAAAACTAATTGATTTTGAATGAGATGAACTATAAGAATTAAACGAAGGGCTACATCAGGCATATATGACTCAGAGCTTACATGCTATAGTGTGGTATTTATTCATAATTTGGTTGCAAAATCTGATGCGTGCAATGCACGTGTACCTTACTAGTACTTCGAGTATGTGCAAAACACGTAAATTAGAATACCAATGGCACGCTACACAGTGTCTCTCTTACAGTTCATGAAGCCACATGGCACATGTGTAGGCGTTGTGGCGACCTCCTTGCGTGGATTGATCACAGTGACGTGCTGCTGGTTCCAAAAGAATGTATTCGTCCTTCCTGAGCCATACTGGCAGTACATGCACGAAGCGAAGATGTGCACGCACGCCATGCAAGCACTCATTCCTCGCACGCACACGCGGGTACACGGGCGGACGCAATTTTGTACCAAGATCCACCCCATGTGATAATTTGACGCGTGTAAAGCTGTTCACTTCATTGATGGTCAATTAATACAACGCATGCAAATTGAGTGGACATGAGGGTGGAAGAAAGACATTATTACTCCACTGCGCGCATGCGAGTAGTTAAATCGTGGGTTGCTAGTAGTACTTCCACTGGTCTCCTTCGTATTTTGTGCCAATTTTTGACAGTAACATAATATTTACGCATTTGAGCAGTGTAGTAGTACTTGAAATTTATGTTCCGCTAAACTCATCATGAGCCGTTTCGGGCCTCGAAACCAAAGCCATCAATTAATCTTTACCTTGTTCCCATCACATTCAAAAGCCTGCTCACACCTACTAGTAGTATGTACCAAACCTGAACATGTTCCCACTATGCAGGTATTAGTACTAGTGCTAGTACTTAGGTTATAAAAAGGGGAACTACCTAACCGAAAATCACTCTACCTTTCCTCCTCATAAGTGCTTCTTCTTCGTCCGTCGTTGCCATGGCCGGTGAGCAGAGCTCTAGGTCGAGAACTACTCATAACAAGGGAGCGGCAGCCAAGGCCGTGAAAAAAAAGAGAGGGCTCGCCGCCACGCAGAGACCTCGAAAGATCTCTCACGGGCTGGCGATGGCTCCCAGGAGTGCCCTAGCTGCGGAGGCGAACATGCTGAGCCGGCGGAGTTGGAGTCGATATCCCTTTACGGCATGCCCAATCAGCTCAATAAGCAGAAGGAGTTCATCCAAGGCTTGATGGAGTTGCTGAAGAAGAGCCTCGACGACATGCCCACTGAGCTCAATCAGTAGGGGGAGTTGACCACCGGCTTGGTGATGCTGCTGAAGAAGAGCATTGCCTCGGAGAACAAGGCGACCGGCGAAATCCTGCGACTTCGGGAGGACAATGCGAAGCTCTGCCACGAGATCGACCTGTTGAAGGAGAAGAACGCCAGCTGGAAGAAACTACATGAGAATAGTAGTTCCTCGATGAAGATGCTGCAGGCCCTCGCCATGAACAGAAGGAAGAGTTGGTGAAGCTCCACATCGAGCACCCGGCTGCTGTCAAGGTACGTAATATGGCCGTGGAACAGATGATGAAGGCTCGCGTCGAGAAATGCCACGTCATGGACACAATGATGAAGATGGCGGAGGAGACGCGCAAGGAGATGGAGGTCGTCGAGGCGATGAAGAAGCAGTTACGACTCCGCGGCAAATTAGATCATTTGGGGTGATAATCTTCCTTCTTCTTTTGCTCCAGTGTTTCATCTTTTGCTTCGGGTGTTTCGCCGCACGTGTCACGTTCTCTGCGAGGCATGAATAGAACAATGTTTTTTGAGGGAATGAATAGAACAATGCTAACAATGAGATGACTAGCAAATTAGATCATTTTTTATCACCATATGGCACTGGGCTGCCATGTTTCGTGCTCCTCCGTCGCAGTACTACTCTAGTGGAAAACTTGAGTATACCGCACGGTTATTTGCTCCTCCTCGATCAGGTCGTCCGCGCATTTATATGAGCAGTCAAATCACAAGGCCCCGCCTTGCAGCAGTAATGAGCTGTCAAATCACAAAGGCCCTCGACTCTTGTGAAACCGACCAAGCTAGACTGCCCCGCCCTTTAGCCTTTTAAAAAATGTATACTTTTGTACAACAGTAGTATCAATGGATTGTGCCACGGAGCAAAACTTGAAATTAAAAAAAAGGTGGTACATATAGAGAGCGCTCGTCGCCAAATTATGCATATAGTACTATTAAAAAGGCTAGTCACAATAATGGTGTCCAGCACAACCCACCCCTCAAATAAAACTAAGAGGGTGCTTGGATACGTTTTAGTCCCATGACTAAAAGTAGTGGGACTAAAACATGCTAGCCTCACCCATGCTTGGATCCAAATACTAAAAAGGCTAAAATCAAGTTAATGAGCATTTATTATCCTCCAAACCCTCCAATCCAGAACTCGCCTGTGTTAAAGGAGAGGAGTTAAATGAGTAGAGAGAGGACTAATCCACATTTTAGTAGGGGTGCCCCTGACTAAAAATTTTTAGTCTCAAGACTAGTTTTAGCCCCTCTTTAGTCAGGGGTGCTTGGAACTTTAGCCTCTTAAAGAGACTATTTTTAGTCAGACTAAAATAAGTCCCTTGGATCCAAGCACCCTCTAAGCATCCTGGAATTCTTTGACAAAACTAAGCACCCTGAAATTCTTTGACAACTAAACTGCTGGCTATATGATGTTGGCCATATATATTGTACATATATAATGTGAAGAAACGAGTGGTAGTACTATACGTCTATACCAACTAAAAGATGAAATGTAAGAAATACTAGTATGTACGTACTAAAGAGTTAAAGTAACGAGAAGAAACATAACATAGTTCTGCTGGGGGCTCAGCACAACACACCCCTCAAATTAAATTAAGCGCACCCGAAATTAAACTTTGCAACTATTTCGGTAGACACTGCATTAGAACCACCATGAGCAACGACACTTCCACCTTACTCGGAGTCCTTGTCCACGTCCTCGACTTCGTCCTTGTCCCTCTTCCTCTTGGCCGATACTTCTTTGCTTGAACCGCACACTTGGTTGTTGCTCTTCATCCAACCCTTGTAGATATTGAAGCAAAGGTAGCCATCCATTGCAGCGTAGTGGATGTGGTCTATATCTAGTACATTCCGCTGCCATGCATGATGATGAAATGTGTATGGAGGTTTCTCCAGTTTACCGTACGAAGGATGAACCATGGCTCCTGCCAGGGTCAGCATTGAAGGCCGACGAGCGGACACCAGCCGATTCTTCTGGAGGTCGAAGGTGTTGCCTACAACGAGGCCTATCCGATGCAGGACGTCTTTGTCGTTACCAAAGTCTACAGTAACGAATTTGACTAGGTTGCTCTCGAGGAAGTCCTTAAAATCCTGGCACTCAACATCAGCATGGCATATGTGGTAGACCAAGCATAAGTCATGCACGCAAACCTGGATCACGGCGGGCTTCTTCCTCTTTTCGTCCTTTAGATCCTTCTCTCGTTCTAGGACTGTGGTGTACTCAACATCTAGCCCAGCGACCCACTCATCATCTGAGTCTTCGAACATGCGTCTAAAGCGAGAAAGGCATCCTTTCACCGTCGCGGAAGAACGGGTGTAGATGACGTCGAACACATCACCGGTGATGGTTCTAACCTTGTACTCATAGCCGATCGTGGAGATTTGGGGCGCCATGGATTTGGGAGGAGGGTTAGGATTAGTGGAACTGCCGTAATGTGAATGGACGGGACGACTAGGAGCGAACCGCCGTAGTATTGAAGGACGTGTGGAGACGAGTAGGAGCGAACTACCAGCGTGCGAACGGCAGGGTAGTGGCTTTCCATACTCCCATGATACGGGCTTCCGAGAGGCCTTGGATCTGAGATCGAACGGTTGCATGGCGTGATTCTAGACCAATGGGTGAATATCCTATCCTGGAGGGTTATTCTGCAAATTTTCAGCAACTTATCATGAGACCATTTGATCTCAGATCCAAGGGCTGCCAGCAGCCCATATCATGGTTGCGCCTACCATGACCGCCGCGTCGCTCGCATGGTCGCTCCCTTGGAGATTTAACACGGTGCGTTAGGCTATCTGATGTTGGCATGTCATACATAGTCATCACTTAGTCACTCATACTACAACAAGGTTGGCTATAAGTGTAATTTTTTTACTCCTCTCTATCTCTTTCTTCGTACTCAAGGAAGAAACGGTGCTAAGCACGTGTATTTATTGCATTTGCCAAGGAGTGACCTCTTCCAATGAAATGGTGTTGCTAAGTTTGCTTCATTTAATTAGCTATAGACTCAAAATTGTCTTTTCACCTAGGTACACGCGCTTAGCACCGTTTCTTCCTTGGGTCACCAAACTAGTCTCTCTCTTCTTGATTAACTTGCCACATCAGGCTTTATGCTTATGTGGCAAGCTTAAGCACCTGTAGGAGCAAGTAAAAGTAAGTACAATAGTGCGCTTTACATGGCATTTTTGCATATGTGGAGGAAAGAGAGGCAAGGAAAAAGTGGAGAAGTGGACTCTCATGCAAGAGCCAGCCTCTACTACATGGTGGAGCATTGGGAGAGGCACCTGTATGGAGGTGGTCAGGAATCTGGGAGACTCACGCCGGTCGTAGCGCCGTAGTTAAAATGATAATGGTAAGTCAAATCACGAGGCCCCACCTGTCCAGCAGTAACTTGTTGTCAAATCACACAGCCCTACGTTTGTAGCAGCCTACTCCCTCGTCTTCTCGTGTCTCCGTCGAACCGACTAGGCGAAACTGCCCCGCCGCCTACCGCGCAGGAAAAGCCCCGCCCTCGACTTTTAAATAGTATACAATATACTAATTTTGAATCCATGGATTGCGCCCGCGCCATGGAGCAAAGCATCTAGAAAACGGAGGAGAGACGGTGGTCTTGTAATAGAGAAGAGGGAGAGGTGAGATGGTGGTTTTGGAATGGAGATGATGGAGAGGAGAGGAGGTGGTTTTGCAATGGAGAAGAGGGAGAGGAGCGTGCGGCAGCGATTTAGGATTGGACAAGAGGGCCAGCGCGATCTGACTGGATCAAAATCAAAATCAATTTGGTGACATGCATTCACATTTTGCTTGTCAAATACAGTACGTGGTCAAACTTTGACCCAAAATACGCGAAACAACAAAAAAATACTTCCAAGACCAGCGCCGCTCTTCCGCTCTTCTCCTCTTAAGCCACCGCCGCTCCTCTCCTGTTCCAATCTAAATGCAGCGCCACTCCTCTCCTCTTCCATTTCAAAACCACCGCCCCTCCTCTCCTGTTCCAGTCCAAAACCAGCGTCTCTCCTCTCCCATTCTAATCCAAAACCTGTGCTGCTCCTCTCCTCTTCCATTCAAAAACCACCGCCGGCGAGTGAAGGTGCTGTGGAGAAGTAGATCGATGGAGGAGTACAACCGATACGTGAGGATCGCAGACGGCGACCCTGTGAAGCTAGCTAGGATGTTGGAGATACAGTCTTGGTTTGACAACAAGGACCAACTAGCGGCAACGGCGACATCCATGGCCAAATATCTGGAACAGAGCGAAAAGGCGGCGATACTCCCGGAGGGAGTCGCGCCGGAGTACATAGAGCTGTTCCTCTGGGCCATGGAGCAAAAAGATTCACCGAATCCGATCGTGAGGGAGCGGTGGTGGGAGTATCGATCCCAGATGGAGCACCCCCCAGAGATTGAAGGATCGAGCATCTACAGGGTGCCATTTGTGAGGGTGTCCTGCCAGAGCGAGCCGGTGGAGTCTTCGTCGACCGAACCCAACTGCAAGAGGAGAAAAGCAGTTGGCCCGACGACGCTTCCCCACCATCGTCTCCCTCGCCGTTCACATCATCTCACAGGGCAGTTGTCTGCCGCCGAGGAATAGGAGGGGCTGCCCCCCAGCCCAATAGTCGTGCAGGTTGTGAATTGTCAGGATGAGCTTAGGGTTGTCAGTATTTGCAGGTTCTGAATTGTGTTTTGTGTTGTGTATTTTGAGAGTACTTTTAGATATGAATGTCTTTTGAATTTCAGATTTGCAGTATTGAGCACATGAAGTATTTTATGAATTCTAGATATCTATTTTTAGCACTTTAAAAAATGTAGTTTCATAGGAGTATAAAAGTGCAGACAATGTGATTCTCAGAGAAGAAACTGCAAGTTTCAGTTTCAGATAAGAAACTGCAAGTTCAGTTTCAGATAAGAAACTGCAACTTTCAGAGGCAGATCATTTATATTAACATGACCTTTTCAAACAGGGTTAACATCATGTTGGAAATTTTATTCATGGTCGAAAATGGAACTACCAGCCAGTTAACATCATGCTGATCAACATTCATGCATAGCACATCTTCGTATGATGCACAGTCAAAATGCCCACCCAATGTCGAGTGTGCGAAACACAGAGAAAACGAGGGACGAAGTTTTGGCAAGTGTTGGACGTGGTTTTGGGCTGCCCCGTCTAGGATTTTATTTTTAACATGCGCAGCCCACGTCCTCGGATGGGAGGTCCATAGGCATGTTTGTATTTTCTTAGGGCCGTCATGTATTGACCGGCCTATGGACCTCCCATCCGAGGTTTTATTTTTGGCAGCCCAATTTATGTATTTTTTTGAAGAAAATGCAGAGGTCTATTCTATTTTTATATAAGAATAGGAACGCCAGGTCCACCTTAGGTTTCCCTTCTAACTATATTGTATATATTTAAATTATTTTATATATTGACTGTTTAGTTCACATAATTGGCAAATAGATGACCGCTCTTGCGACCCCCCTCGCCCCCGCCACCACCTCCACCCTCGCCGCCGCCCCCGCCACTACCTCCACCCTCGCCGCCGCCATAGATCTCGCCGCCACCTCCCGCCTCCTGACTCCAGGCGTGCCTGCCCCCCTCAGCAAGTCCGCTCGCGCGCCCCATGGAGTCGCCGACCATATCCACGAGGGAATGGTTGGAAGACAGGGAGATGTACAAGATGCATCTCCCACATGTCTATAAGGCCTTCCCACGGATGCTCCAGCCGCTCGACTCCGTCGCGCCGGCGGTGCTGCGGGAGACTCGAGGGAGGAGATGGAGGGAGTGGGCGATGCGGATCTGCGACAACGCTCTCTCCTGGACCCAGTGCACGTGCGAATGGAGGGAAGCAGAGGAGGAAGCTGCGAGGGAGGAAGCCAAGGAGGGACCGAATCCGTTCTCTCACTCGCGCAGGTATTCTCGGATGTGCAAGGATCATGTGGATTGGGAGCTACTGAATCTAGCCCCGTGGATCTACTTCGAATGCGATTTCTCGGAGAAGCACAGGATGCCCCACCCAAGTGAGCCGCCGATTACGTTCATTTGTTGGGCGAAAGGAGAAGTGAATTCAGGAGATCCACGCCGTGCTGCGAGATGGGAATGCTTGACTGGACTCCTGCCCACCAGCACGCCACCGGAGCCGGAGCAGGTGGATCCCCTACCTTACCTCTCCCCCAAACCTGCAGAAGATTGAAATTAGGCTTGCAATCTGCTTCAATTGAGCTGTCTGGTGGTTATTTCTGCTTCCTGAGAGACAACATCTGGCTGGAGGATGAGAAGGAACCAGGAACTCCGATGAATTTCCCCTATCACAATGGGGGGGGGGAGCGCCGGTTGGGCAGTGGTACGGCCCATCTCCGCCCCAAATGGGGGCACAATCTAGGCAGGCTCCTGTAATTGCCCAAGATCAATCTGCTGGTGGTTCTGACTCTCAGATCAGTGGGAAATCTCAAGGCAAAAATCAGCAAAAGAAGAGACAGGACATCCAGAAAACTGCTCCTGCCCCTGCTTCGGGCCTTATGGCATACTCTGAGGTGATCTGCTACAACTGTGGGGAACCAGGGCATCATTTGGATAAATGTGTCAAGCCCAAGAGTTGTTTTATCTGCAAAATGGTTACCCATAAAGTTGAGAATTGCCCTGTCAGAAGTAAAACCCATAGTTCTGCTAGATATGTTGGAAGTGCTGCTCCAGAATTATGTCCACCATTGACAGAATTTTCTATGACACAGAATTAGATAGTTTTTCCCCTTTCTAGTTGTAGAGCTCTGCCCAGATGTGGTAGTGACCACACTCCTTTGCTCTGGGACTCTGGTCTTAACCAAACTCCAAAGAGCAATAGTTTTAAATTTGAAAAGTGGTGGTTGCTTAGAGAAGATTTTACTGAGCTAGTCAGGAAAATCTAGAATGAGCCTACTGGGAGCAGCTGCCCCCTAGAAAATTGGCAGATCAAAATAAGGAGATTTAGAAGAACTACCAAAGGGTGGAACTCCAATGAGGAAGCTAATCTTAGAAGATACAAAAGGCTTCTCCTCCTTGAGTTTGATTCTCTAGATATTAAGGCAGAAACCACTGACCTCTCTGAGGCTGAGACTAATAGATTAAACTTTGTCCATGGAGAGCTCAAGAA
This sequence comes from Triticum urartu, assembly GCF_003073215.2. NCBI lineage: Eukaryota > Viridiplantae > Streptophyta > Magnoliopsida > Poales > Poaceae > Triticum > Triticum urartu. Next base: position 389,326,477 of record NC_053024.1, read on the forward strand.
AATTTGGCTTCAAGAAGAAATCAAAGACAAACAAAGGTCTAGAGATAGGAACATTAAGGAGGGTGATAGAAATACTGCTGAAAATGAGCTGCTAGAAGCCCCCTTTTCAGAGACAGAGGTGAAGGAAGCCATTTTTAGCTCTTATCCTGATGGGGCTCCTGGTCCTGATGGGATTCCCTTCTTGTTTTACCAGCATTTTTGGGACTTGGTGAAAAATGATCTCTTAGATCTTTTCCAAGCCTTTCATAGAGGAGAGTTGGATCCAACAACTTACTCATGGGGGGTTTGTTGGGATCAAGTTAAATAACTGTGAAAGTGATTTTTTCCTTGCTGGTAAAGGCCTTAGGCAAGGTGACCCCATCTCCCCGCTTTTGTTTAATTTAGTAGTGGATGTTCTTACTAAAATGCTGAGCAAAGCTGCTGATCATAGTCTGATTGCAGGCCTCTGTCCTGAGGTCTTGCCTGGTGGCATCATCTGCCTTCAATATGCAGATGATACCATCCTTTTCTTAGACAATGACTCCACACATGCTAGCAATCTGAAAACTATTCTAACCTGGTTTGAACAAGTCTCAGGCATGAGAATCAACTACTCTAAAAGTGAACTCATCCCTATCAACATGGATGATCAGGAGTTAGCTGACTTCCTCTCTATTCTAGTCTGTAATAAAGGTAAGTTACCCATTAAGTATCTAGGTATCCCTCTCCACTAAGATAAACTGAGGAGAGAGGATATCCAACCCCTTCTGGATAAAATCATTAAAAGGATTGCTGGGTGGAGCGGCAAACTTCTCTCTTACAGAGGTAGATTGATCCTCATACAAGCTTGTTTGTCTAGCATTCTAGTGTATCTCCTCTCCTTCTTCAAGTTCCCTAAATGGGCAGTGAACCTCATCAATTCTCAGATGTCTTATTGCTTGTGGAATGATTTTGAGGGAAATAGGAAGCTACACCTTGCTAATTGGGCCCTAGTCTCTATGAAAAATGATTTTGGAGGCCTAGGCATACCTAACCTCCAAGAAATTAACATATGTCTTCTAGGGTCTTGGATTAAAAGATTCTATGAGGAAGACCTGAAACCCTGGAAGCTTCTTATTGCCCATAAATACCTAGGAAATAAACCTAATATTTTTGTCCCTTCCTCCAACCCTAAGACCTCTAGATTCTGGAAAGGATTAAAATCTATTATGCATGCTGTGAAATTTGGCTATAGATGGAACATAGGGGATGGGAGCAGAACCAGGTTCTAGGAAGATACTTGGTTTGGCACATCCCCCCTAGTAGTCCAATTTTGGCCTATTTACTCTGTCCGCAGTGAGCTTAAAAAAAGTGTCAATGAAGTTTGGGACGGTCAATGCGTAAAACTCTCTTTCAGAAGGAACTTTAGTGATAGTCTCATGGAACAATGGTTCCAGTTGGAGGAAATTGCCAAAAGCATTACCTTTACTGCCGAGCCGAATGCCCTGATTTGGCAGCAGGACAATAAGGGGAAGTATTCCTCCAGCTCCCTCTATCATGTTATCAACTTTAGAGGGGTTCAACCCGTGTTTATCCCTGTTGTATGGAAATTGAGAGTTTCCCCTAAAATTCATGTATTTCTCTGGCTTCTCTCCAAAAACAAATTGATGACCAGGGATAACCTTAGGAAGAGACACATCGTCAAACCCCTTGTTTGTCTTTACTGCTTGGAACAAGAGTCTTGTTCTCACCTATTTTTTGAATGTATAGTTGCTAACATCTCTGGGCCCACATTAAGGAATATTTCTCTAGTCAGATTGGCTCATCCTTCGAATCTGTCGCCAGATTCTGGATTGCTACCAAAAAGTGCTCAGTTTTAAACACTGTTAGCTCAGCTGTCCTTTGGTGCCTCTGGAAATATAGAAATGCTATGATTTTCAGTAACACCTCCTGGATTTCCATTCCGCAGGTCTTGAAATTGATCAGGAACATGGTGAGGAACTGGGCGAGTCTCTCCTCCGAATCGGACAAGGACAAGTTGATGAGCTTCGTGGAAACCCTAACAAAATCCCTCCATAAACCGTTGGCGATCACTTGTGGCTGAACAAGGCTCGACCTGCTCTGGGGCTGGACCCGTGGGCTCGTCTCAACATCTCTGATGAAGATGATGGGCACCTGGCGTCGAAAAAGAGGGACATCCACCATGCTACGCCTTCCAGCCCGGTGTCTCCGCTTGCTTACTGGTTGCCGCAGGCTGACACGGCCCCTCGGCCGAAGACCATGAAGGCTTCGCTAGACCCTCGTTGTGTCATTTGAGTGCTCTATCCGCTCTGCCTTTGGCACCGCTCGGGTGATTTGTGTTATTCAGAGAACTTGTTCATCCACCCCCCTAGTTTGTAGCTTTTCTACCTTTGCTTTCCAACTGGTCTTTGAGCTGCTGTATCAGAATATGTTGTGGTTTCGTTCTCTGCAATGGAACCGGGGAGATGCTGACTGTTTTTCTAAAAAAAATTATTTTATATGTTATTATATAAAGCTTGGTAAGACTGTAAATTTAAGGACGAATGTAATAATATCACTTATTATTTAAATATATTTATAACAAAATGCTCAGCCCCTGTTTATTTTTTGATAACATTGCTGGCCCAACCCAACATTATAATTAGAATCAGCCCAGCAAAATCGTGTATTTCGAGAAAGTGCAAATGGGCTGTAACTTTTTAGGAAATAAAATAAACGGGCCTCATGGACGCTACATTATTTGTTCACCCAGCCCAACTAATGGTTGTAATTAAAAAAAGATCAAATTGACTGTAAATTCTACCGCGCAAAAAAAGACTGTAAATTCTGAAAAAATGGGTTGAATACGTGCCACATTTTTGGAGGCTGAAATGTGGGCCAATAGGTCGAAGCCAATGCAAGTCGTTGTCAATTTAGTCAACAAATGATTCTGACATGTTAGCCGTTGGATTTACATCCAATGATTCGGCATCCATCTTCAATCTCTCGTCTTCTTCCTCCAGCGCCGCTGGGACAACCTCCCGCCTCCTGCCGCTAGCAGCTCTGCTTAGCACGCTTCACTATGACACGCTACTCCACCGTTGGCCAGGCCATCCCTCCACCCCTCTACACCTCCTATTCTTCTCCACCGACTACCAAACCACACCGCACTAGAACCAATTAACCCTCATACACCTCTCTGTCTGTGACTCTACTCCCGCGTCTTCCCATCTCCGGCTCGTTGCTGTCCGGGGCCTCGGCGTCGTCCACCACCTTGGATGCGCTCGGCGCGGCGTGGTCAACGTGGTCAACAAACGACACCATCGGAAGTAGACTGTGCCTGGAGAGGCTGACAGCTGGGTCCATGGCCGCACACAAGGAAATGCCTCCTTATTATGCACAAAATAATGATTCCTCCACCTGTCATCTGGGACCCACCGGAAGGGCCTCTGTATTTCGCGAAATAAAGTGCCCCCCGCTAACATGTCGGACCCACCAGCTATCTTCGCACGCAAGGAAGTGCCTCCTTATTACGCACAAAAAAAAGAATATTCCCCCTGGCAGCTGGAACCCAGCATAGTGGGAGGCTGACTTGTGGGCCTACCAAGTTGACGGGGACGGAGGGCTTTGTCAACTTAGTCAATATGAATGATTCTAGCTCCTGTTACCGTACGATATTCATCCAACGGCGGTAGTGCTTCTTCAACCTCTGGTCTTCTTGCTCCAGCCGCCCCCTACTACTCCCACCACTGGCCAGGCCATCCCTCTACTTACCCACTCCCCCTATTATTCTACGGCGACAGCAGCCTCACACTGCAGCCGAACCAGTGAACCCTCGTACTCCTCTTCGCGTGGGCATCCACTGCTGCGTCTTCCCCGGCTCCGAGTCGTCCCCTTCCTAGTCCTTGCCGTCGTCCATCGCCCTGGTGCTCTCGGCGCGGCGTGGTCAACGTGGTCAACGACCGACTTCCATCGGAAGAGTACTGTACGTGGAGAGGCTGACAGCTGGGTCCACGGCACCCGCAAGGAAGTGCCTCCTTATTACGCAGAAAATAATTATTCCTCCACCTGATAGCGGAAACCCACTGGACGGGCCACCAGTATTTTGCGAAAAAATCGTTTCGCCCTGACTACTAGGACCCACCGGACGGGCCACCGCATTTCGCGCAAAAAACGTTCCCCCCGCTGTCAGCTCGGACCGACCGGAAGTGCCTCCTTATTACGCACAAAAAAAATGAATGCTCCCCCAGCTAGGTGGGACCCACCTTGCTGGGAGACTGACTTGTGGGCCTACTAAGTTGACGGGGACGAAGGGCATTGTCAACTTAGTCAATATGAACGATTCTAGCTCCAGTGACCGTACGATGTCCATCCAACGACCGTAGTGCTTCTTCAACCTCTGGTCTTCTTGCTCCAGCCGCCCAAAGCAGCGCCCGTCGTGCCGCCTGCTCCTGCCTCCCGTGGACGGCTGTGCTGCCGCAGAGGCCTCACCGTCCCCTACTATTCCCACCGCTGGCCAGGCCCTGCGGCGACGGCAACCTCACACCGCAGCCGAACCAGTGAACCCTCGTAGTGCTCTCCGCGCGGGCTTCCACTGCCGCGTCGTCCCCTTCCTAGGCCTCGTCGTCATCCACCACCATGGTGCTCTCCGCGCGGCATGGTCAACGTGGTCAAGGAACGACTTCCATCGGAAGAGTACTGGACGTGGAGAGGCTGACAGCTGGGTCCACGGCCACAACCAGTTTTTTTGTGATTTGCCAAGTAAGTCGCTTTGTCAGGCCTGTTCGGCTGTAAATCTTTCAAGATGAGGAGAGCTTTCATTCGGCTGGCCTAGAAAATGGCCCATCAGTAATGAGCAACGGGTTGTACATTTTTAAAACACATCAAACCGGCAATTAGTTTCAAATATCTTTTTTTTCATATCAAGATTTTAAATTACATTAATTTTTATGCGTGGAGAATTTGTTGGATTTTATATTGATATACATTTATTTTTAAAATCAGTTTGAATGTGAGTCAAAATTTTGGGATTAAAAACAGTTCGGACCGCACGGAAATATGCAAAATTTCGTATAATTTTTTAACCATTGCCACAATATGGGCTGTAATGCTAACAAAAAGAATATGGGCTCCAAAAAAAACCTTGAGAATTAGCAAATGGGCTGTAAATTATTAGAAATAATGGCAGATGGGCTGTATGTTGTTTTCCACAGAATTGAGGCTTTCCTAAAAAAAGGTTGACGCACAAGCACTAACTGTTGGATGTCCATCCAACGGCCGTCGTGCTTCTTCAATCTCTGCTCTTCCTGCTCCAGCCGCTCAAACAAGCGCCGACGGGACTGCCTGCTCCCTCCTCCTCATGGCCGGCTGTGCTGCCGCGCAGGCCTCACCGCCCGACCGTACTCCCATCGCTGGCCTAGCCATCCCTCTACTCACCCACACCTGCTGTTATTCTTCAGCGACGACAGACGAACCAGTAAACCCTCGTACAGTCGTACTCCCCTCCGCGTGGGCATCCACTGCCGAGTCTTCCCTGCCTCCGTGTCGTCCCCTTCTTAGGCCTCGCCGTCGTCCACCGCCCTGGTGCTCTCGGCACGGCGTGGTCAATGTGGTCAAGGAACGACTTCCATCGGACGTGGACTGTACGTGCAGAGCTGACAGCTGGGTCCACGGCCGTAGCAAGGAAGTGCCTCCTTATTACGTGCAAAATAAATATTCCTCCACCTGATAGCGGGACCCACCGGACGGGCCACCGTATTTCGCGAAAAAATGTTTCCCCTAACTGCTGGGACTCACCAGCTACATCTTCGCACGCAAGGAAGTGCGTCCGGGCAAAAAAACGATTCGCCCCCTGACTGCTGGGACCCACCAGCTACATCTTCGCAGGCAAGGAAGTGCCTGACAGTCGGGAACCACCTGGTCGAAGCGTACGTAGCGTTGTCATTCTGGTCGCGAACGTGTACGTACATACTGGTCGATGTAGAGGCACGCACGTTTCGTAGTAGAGGTGCGCACGTGTCGTAGTAGACGCGCACGTAGCATGTACACGTACGTACAGCGGCCAGGGTGCAAGAAAGAAAATACGGCCACGTATGTGTACATACGGGCGGGGTCTCGAACGCCTACTCGCGCATACGTACGGCCAGGGCTCGTGTACATGGCTGGGTCGGAACGGAGAAACAGTGTAGTCGTCATGTTCATGGGGAGGCAATGGAATGCGTCGTGTTCATGGGGAGGCAACGAAATGCGTCGTGTTCATCAGGAGGGCTTGGATGGAACAGGCGATGGAAACGAGGCCCGACGTACCACAGAACGGAGGAAACGACCTTGTGTTCGACCGGCCACGTTCGAAACGGGATCCTGTTCATCGGGAGGGGTCTGGCGTACCACAAAACGGAGGAAACGGACCTCCTACGGTCGAAACGGGGGTCCTGTTGATCAGGAGGGGTGTGGCGTACCGCAAAACGGAGGAAACAGACTTGTGTTGGAGCGCTACGGTCAAAACGGGGGTCCTGTTCATCGGGAGGGGTGTGGCGTACCACAAAACGGGATTTCCATGGGATACTGTTCATCTCCACCGTCGACCTCCTCCAACCTCCACGAGCTACTGTTCATCCACCGCCGACCTCCTCCAGCCTCCACCTGCGACTGTTCATCCATGGGCTCCTATTCATCCAGCCTCCACCATGCGCTACTCCACCCGCTACTGTTCAACCACCCCTCCACCGTCTACTGTTCATCCAACCCTCCACACCACGGGGTCCTGTTCAACCACCCCTCCACGGGCACCCCTCCACTGTCTAATGTTCATCCAACCCTCCACACCACGGGGTCCTGTTCAACCACCCCTCCACCGTCTACTGTTCATCCAGCCCTCCACACCACGGGGTCCTGTTCATCCACCCCTCCACGGGCACCCCTCCACCGTCTACTGTTCATCCAGCCCTCCACCACACCACGGGGTCCTGTTCATCCAGAGGCAACGCCACCACTCACTGTTCATCCAAACCCCCCCGCAACGCTCACTGTTCATCCCATCAATTGGCTTCAGTTAGTAGCAGTTGCGAAGGAATCGCTCGATGGGGTTCAGTTAACAGCCATCGATCGATCGCTCGGGTTCAGTAGCGCATAGCCTGCAGTGCAATCGCTCGGGTTCAGTTAGAGCCCAACGCCTCGGTCGGGTTCAGTTAGATCCAACGCCTCGCACACACGCGCGTACGTGTACGAGAGAAACGCGCATCACTCGGCCCCCGACCTCCCACCGTAACCAGGAACTCCCTGAAATTTTCCTCCCCCTCGCTTCTACCACGGTTTTTTCTGTCATGGACGGCCCAAAGAATGTCATGCAGCCGCGTCTCCGGCCCGCCCAGGACGAAAAGCCCATTTTCTGTCATGATTTTTTGTCATAGAAGTAGGAGCCCACTACATCTATGATGATACCGGGTTTTGTCACAATTATCGTCATAGAAGTGTCATATGTATGACAAATTTTTTTTCGTTCGGCCCAAAATGTCACGGATGTGTATTTTTTTGTAGTGGCATCTACTGCACCTTATAGCAAGACTGATGAATATATAAGGACGATTAATTTTTTTTGATCAAAGAAGGGCTTGCCCCTTCCAGTTTTCATTACTGAAAACCACCACAATTCATAAGAAGTTCAGCACAACTCCAGCCTAACACGAAGGACTAAAAGCTACCAGATTGAAATCGCAACATCCCAAGAGGCCAACAAAGGCCAAACATCCGCGCTAGAACCCAACATTTCACAACCGACGACACAATCCACATCCTAAACCGATTATTATATCAAAAGAAACTAGGAACCTAGTCTCCGCGGCGAGCGGGATGAGCTCTTTCGTGTCCTGAAGACACTGCTTGAGAAAATCCACGGATTCCTCCACCAGCCTTTGGCGCTCGTTGCAGAGCATGTCATTCTCGTCCATAAGTTTCTTGACGATGACGCCGGTCCTCTTCAACAAGGCACTGGTCTCCTCCTGCTGGTCTGCACTTCGGACGATCTTCTCCCTCGGCAGGTCGCGCTCGGCCCGGAGCCTCTCATTGCCGTCCCTTAGTTGCCGGATGACGCCGGTAGCCTGTTTAAATGAGGCTATCATGTCGTCCTACAACCTTGCCAAGCCGGAGATCTGATCCATCTGGCTATGGACGATCGCATGCATGCGCCTGTAACAGTCGTCGCCTGCCCACGAGAAATTTTCCCAGGCCACCGCGGCACGGCAGGACATCTTTGCTGCATTCATGGCGCAGCGGGACATCTCTGCTGCTTCCGCGGCGCGGCCGGACTAGTCTGCTGCATCGACGGCGCGGCGGAACCTCTATGCTGCTACTTTCGCACGGCGGGAGATGTCGGTTGCTCTCGCAGCGAGGCGAGACATCTCTCGTGCTTCCGCTTCCATGCTCGCCTCTCCCTGGTGGCAATCTCTCGACCCAAAACTCACGCTGGCCATGGCAGACGCAAGGGAAGGATGCTGAATGACTTGTTTGTTTTTGTGGATGAGGAGTTGAACAGGAATGTGCAGTCATCTTGGCATACTAGTATTTATAACCGAGTACTAATACGCTCCTAAGTGGGAAACCGTTTAGGTTGTGATCGGTGTGAATAGGTTTGCAATTCAATATACTCCCCTTTTGTAAGGCCCCGCTTTGGAAAGGTGCATGCATGCAACCATTTCATTGGTTGCATTGAAAGCCATTGTTGTTGGTGCCATGGCTGAAAAACTAATATACTTCATGCGTGCTTTTTCATTGGCTGCATGCATGTGAGAGAGTGCATTGGGAGTGAAATGAAAGAATTAATGTGAGCAAATTACTATGTGTCTTGGTCTAAGAGAAATTGTCTTTAGGCCGAATAAACCCGGACGGAGTGAGTAGCGTGGTACTAATACGCTCCTAAGTGGGAAACCGTTTAGGTTGTGATCGGTGTGAACATGTTTGCAATTCAATATAGCGTGGTAGTAATATGCTCCTAAGTGGGAAACCGTTTAGGTTGTGATCGGTGTGAATAGGTTTGCAATTCAATATAGCATGGAGTAATTTGCAATTCAAATTTTAGTTTTTCCATTTTATAAGGCTCAATTTGGTTGTTCCCCAGCACATGTTCATATTCCAAGGTGCATTAAATCATTGCATGCAAGTATTAAGAGAAAATTGACCAATGCATGTACTTTATGCATGCATGCATTGCAATTAATGCATTGATAAACATAATTTTTTGAGAAAAAAAAGAGCATTAATTAGGTGCTTTTGCAAACTACAAAAAATATTCCACCACTCACCATCTTGGTTGGTGAGATTTTTGAATTAAGCCCTATAAACCGGAAAGGAGGGAGTACTGCTGTGTACGTGCAATAACTGGCACCGTTGTATACATATCTTACGGTTAATGGGGCGTTCGACAGGAATAGCCGCGTGGCGAGCTCTAGGCTAGTATTTTTTTCAGACGCATTAAACCTATCTCTCGGGACTTCTCGCACGCACCATCGTGCCACCCACAAAAACTTGTACTCTTAGTTTAGTAGTATGTTATACAGGAAGAGAAGAGGTGCACGCACGCACTCGTCCTCTCACACACGCGTCTGTTTTTTCTTGAAAAGGAGGATGATGACCCCCGGCCTCTGCATCTGGGAGTCACACACGCATCTGTAGCTATGAATTGTAGTGTTCTTAACCATCCGATTGGCTCTATCATGGATGTACCTATATACTAAAACATGTCTAGATACATCTATATTTTGAAAAATGGAAGGCATGTATTGTGGAACGGAGGGAGTGCTTGTCATCAAAATGGATAAAAAGGAACGTATCTAGAACTAAAATACGTCTACATACATCTCCTTTTATCCATTTTGATGACAAGTAGTACTTCTTGCCCAAAGGAACTTTATATCCAACAGACACAAAAATATCCGTTCGACTGTTGGAAATTACTGATCTGATGTCGGAGTAATTGCTGCATCGCCACCAAAACCCACCATTTCTTAAGCTAAAGTAGACCAAGGTAATCCCTATATTAGTATATTACTAAGATAAACAGAAGGCACTGTAGAAACATTTAGGACGTGAGGTTGTCAATCTGAATGTGGAGGGACACAAGCTTAGCCCCGACCAGCAGCTTGGGCGGAACTGTCAATAAGGTCAGCTCCTACACGTCGACATCGCCGGGATCCTTGCTTCTTGTCACCTCCATTTCTACCTTGACGGCGTCGGTCGTGCCTTTGGGCTCCCCCGGCGGGCCGTTCGCCCACAGTTTGGCCACATAGTGAGGCAGTGGGGACGCCCCCTCTCTGATGCAGATGACCGAAACGGCGATAGGCGCGCCGATGTCGAGCACGCCGCCAACCAAGAAAAAGGCGCGGCGGTCCTCCTCCACGGACATCAAGAGCCGTGGCTCCGACAGTGGCACTTGCAGCTGGAGCACCTTGCCGTACTGGATCCTGTGCACGGGCATGTGATGCGCAGTGCTGATGTGGTGGTAGAGCGCCGGCGGTGGGCCTTCGTAGCGGCAGACGGGCACGGGGCATTTGCAGGGCGCGAGCGGACACACGCTCTAGTGATCGGCGAGCTTGTGGTAAGTGACGTAGAGCCCACAACCTTCGTGCGGGCACTCCACCCTCACCGATGAAAGGACAGTGTCCACCGCCATGTTCCGCACGTCGAAGCCACCGACGCGCTCGCACTTCTGGCACTGCCGCTGGTTCCCCGGGCGCTCGACGCGGCAGTCCGCGCAGGCCAGGTGCCCTCCCTTGCACTGCAGAAATCAATCGAACAACACATCAATCAAGAAACCTGCACCTTGCTCAATCAGCCGAACGGACGAGGTGTATTCAAACCTCATACACTGGAGGCGTCAATGGGCGGAGGCACAAGGGGCAGTGGAGCACGGTGAGGTCCATCGAGACCTTAGAGAGCTCCATCGTCGGGTCCTGTTCGGTTTGCATGATCTCGCCCTCCTCATGCACAACCATCTCTCGACTTGGGCCAGGCTATTACAAAGCTTTACCTTCACATATTTTATACTACTTCAAGGTGCATTAATCAACACATGCAAGTACTCCCTCCGGTCCTTTTTACTCCGCACATTAGCTTTGTCTGAAATCAAAGTTTGCTAAGTTTGACCAAATTTATATTAAAAATATTAACATCTACAACATCTAATAAATATAATATGAAAATATATTTCGAGATGGATCTAATAATAAATATGTTGTTATGTGAATGTTAATAATTTTTTGTATAAATTTGGCCAAAGTTGGATGAGATTGACTTCACACAAACCTAATATGCAGAGTACAAAGGACCGGAGGGAGTATGAAAATATGAGTCACGGCATGCATGCATGCGTTGTAATTAATGCATCGGTAAACACAAATTATTGATATATATCGAGTGCAGTGCTTTGATGTGTCGCGTCAACTCGTACATCAACGAGAAGTTTGATTATCCTCTCCCTCGTGGACTTAACTGCACCTGGCTTTGGCTGTATGACAGACTGGCCACACACCTGTCGGGCTCACCTGTCATACACGCAAAGGCAAGAGTGTCCCTCCCTCGCCCATGAGCGTGGTGGCTGGCAAGACTAGGAGAAGCTTTCGCTACACGCTCTCCCTCCCGCACGCGGTAGACATGCAGCAGTTCAATCGGTGTCAGATGGCCAGAAGCGTACTGTAGTACTCCTCCAGTGCAGTAGTACTCCATCATTGTTCGACTTCCCAAAGAGGCGAAGAGCCAAGCGCAGCCCGTACGCTCGTGTGGCAGTTTCATGTGTAGAGTAGTCTAGGATAGCATGTACCGTGCCTGTAAGCGTAAAATCGTTGTGGTCGGCTCCATGCTATGTGGCCGTCTCGAAGTTTTTTTTTTAAAATAAAATATTCTTATGGCCCTACTTGACACCCTGGTGATTGTAGTTTGCACGCTCATCTGGTCAAGACAGGAATATATATTTTAATTTGTTTTTTTCGAAAAGGGGGGACTCCCCGGCCTCTGCATCAGAATTAGATTTGCTGCCCTCACATAGTACAAGGTCTCCAGGATTATATTTGTTGCCCTCACATAGTACAAGGTCTCCAGGATTAGGTTTGCTGCCCTCACATAGCATGAACAAACTCGGCATCACCACTTTATGCCTCCTTGTAGGTACATTGTGCTGATGCGTACACTGTCGCATGTCCTTATACCAACCATTTGCTGTTGTTAATGTAAGGGCGCATGTAAAATGAAGCGATCACACTGTTACCTTAGGGACATGTCTAACCAGTGTTATTGTTAATCTAATGCCTCCAGTGATAAGATGCAATTAAACTGTGTTACAAATGACACTCCTGCTGTTTTCCCCAGTATGATAAGTAAGTTGCTCCTTTATGCTGCTGAGTGTCCTGGTGTCCCCACGGTCCCATGCCCTTAAACCAACTCTTTAGCTGCTTTTGATTTACTGTGTCTGGTAAACAAGCAATGCCACCATTAAAGTAATCCATATTTGAGGAATCTCATTGTTGATCGTAATGCTTCTGGTAACATGAAGCATTGCTGACGTTTCAAAATTTCTACTGTCCTTGCGTGATTGTCATGAACATAATTAAGATGCTTCTTTTCATTTTGTATATGTTTCGTCTATTCTTATTGACCAGCAACTGTTTACTTTCTATCTTTTTGTGCAGATAGGGATATACATTTCACCTTGTTGCTATTGTGACCTTTTGGTGAACTGCACAAAACACTTTTTTGGAATGAGTGTCTTGTGCAGTTCAAGTAAAATGTCACGTGGGCAACATCTCTCAATTTTGGTGGAACTGCACAAAATGGTGATTGGAGTTTCCAAAATCTCCCTCAAGTTCTGCTGGTAATCTCATGCAACATTTTATTAGCCTTTGCAAGATGGAGCCGTCACTGTCACCACAATGGCACATTATTTTAGTGGAACTGCACAAAAGGATAAGAAAATTATAGTTGCACCTTACATGAGCCGGACAGCCAACCTTAGTGTTCCTCAATTTTAGTGCAACTACTAAAGAAGAACCTGCCAGCTCACAAGAGCAAGTACTTCTTGCTAGTAGAATGATGCAACCTTTGCTTCATTTTAGGTGAACTATAGAAAAAGGCGCATGAATTGAATCATGGAACTCCAGGTAGCCTCATCCAAGTAGAGCTGGAGGTTGATTTCAAGGAGGCCGTATTAAAGAGAAATCATGCTCTCCTGTCTCCATGTTTGTGCTATGCAGACAGGAATACTCAACTACAGATGTTGGATTTCAGGTTCCGGCAGACCCTTAAGGTTCGAACACTGGGGTGCGCGCGGAGATCTCTCCCCTACTGATCTACGTCCGATCCTCTCGTCCGAACTAAGATGAAAATGATGAACAACACAAGAGACACGAGGTTTATACTGGTTCGGGCCACCATTGTGGTGTAATACCCTACTCCAGTGTCTGGGAACGGGGGTCCCCAGACTCTGAGGAAGCTTCCAGTCGTCCGCCCCGCGAGGCTTGGCCCCTCGCGAGGGTCTTGAGCTTGAGCTGATGAAGATGGGCCGCGCTGGGCCCCCACTTGAGCCACGCCGCAGGCCGCAGGCAAGCAAGTCTGGGGACCCCCGTTCCCAGAACGCCGACAGTAGCCCCCGAGACCAAGGCGCGCCTGGGCTTGGCTTAGCAGAGAAGCGAAGGGGCAAGCACGAAGCGCCGCGGGCCCTAACAGCCTGCGGCCTTGGGCGCCGCATGGCGGTTGATTGGGCGTGGGTGTCTGTGCTTCCCACGACGCCTCGGCAACCGCACGACTCGATGAGTCCCTCCATGCAGAGATATGGGTCATGATTACCTGTGGTCATGGCACTTGGCGGTTGGCCTTCCCTGGCTATAAGTACGGGGCCGTGTGAGCTCCGCCAGTTCACCCCTTTCCATTACTCCTCTTCTTCTTCCTCATCCTTGCCTCCTCTTGCACCAATGGCACCGATCCGCCGGTTTTCAGCCAAGGAGAAGGGAAAGGCCCCCAGAGAGGGTCCTGACCCCCTCCCGCCGAAGAAGCGACCAATCCTCTATCACCGGGACAAAGGCGCTTGGCAGGTGGTGTCGAGGCCGTGGTACAAGCGGCGGCCGCCTGGGTTTCCGCTGCCCTTGTACGCCCGCGTTGTAGACCCCAGGGTGGAGGGTGCCGAGCAACACCGACGGCGTCGTCACCGACGCCGGCGAGTCATAGTGGTGCGTGTCGTCCCTCCTGGAGTCCACGCGAAGCACTCCTCTCGCGAGCTTGTGCTCCACGCCGCGAGGCCTCCAACTTCGTGGATCCACCTTCCTCCCTCCTTCGCCTTCGAGATGCCACCGAGCGGGGCCCTGGATCTCTGGCTGCAGCACGCCGACTGTGGCACCCCTGCAACCGGAGCGGAGGTCGCGGTCGTCGCTCCGGGCAAGGTCTTCATGACCCGGGGCTGGAGTGAGATTGCCCGGGTCTGTCACGTGGACGGCGCCTTGGTGATCCATCTTGAATACGACGGCACCTCCTTGATGTTCTTCAAGGTCTTTGATGCAGAAGGACGCCGGCTAGAATGATGCCCTAAGGGGAGCGGCAGTGGTGACGAACTAGTGAGGACCAGCCCCGCCCGTTGGTCCTCATGCAGCTCCTCAGGCAGCAGCGGAGGGGCTGAGGGCTTCAGCAGCTCCCCCGAACTCCTCGCGACCCCGGCGATGAGCGACGACAGCTACGAGCCTCCGAGCTCGCGCCGTGCTCGGAGTGGGGCAGCTGCATCGGGCCGCCGGCGCAATTGATCTGGATGGGATTGGCGCCGTCACCGGGCAGCCCACCGTTGATGATGGCATCACTTGGGGAGGTGCTAGCAAGTAGCATTCCTTAGGGTTAGCACCTTTTGTTTCCTGCGAGGAATCAAAGCAACACCCCGCGGGGGTATGTAAGGCGTCTGCCGTGCCTTATGCAAATACTATATCCTTAATATGAATTGGTGTGAGGTGTCCGTTCTGTCCCGGCTAAGCTCCCCCTTTCTATCCTCACGAGGACTTGGCGCTCTACGCTGACAGGTCCCAGTCCCCAGGCAAGCTTCAGCCGTCGCTGGTATGCCAGGTCACGATGCCGTGGTCAAGGCCAGGAGGTGAGCGGCCCGAGGTCCAGTAAGAGCCCCCCGAGTCGCGATGCTCAGGAGGTCCCCTTTAGCGCTCAAGCAATCCTTGCTGGGCGAGAAAGGAAGGTAGCGTTGCCGTGATAGAGTTGCACTGGGAGGGGATTTAGCACTGCGTTGGTCTAGCTCTTGCGAGGGTGCGACTTATCTTGTGCGTCTGACGTAGTTCCTCGGAGAGGCGTCCGGCCCGAGAGGCGGTGGCCGAGGTACTGCTGGGTGAGGCCCTCGCGAGCTTCTTCCCACTCCTCCGCACTTTCTTTAACGCTCTACGTCCTCAGGTCCCGGCCCTCGAGCGAGCTCAGCCGCCGCTGGTATGACAGGTCGCGATGCCGTGGGTCAAGGCCAGGGAGTGAGGGTTGGAGAGGTAGTAAGAGCCCATGAGTCGCGATGCTCAGGCGCCCCCCCTTTTAACGCGCAAGCAGTCCGTGCCGAAGAGTGGGAGAGAGAGCTCACGATGCCCCCAACGTTGCTCCTGGAGTAGGTCCTACACACTAGTCATGAGGAGAAACAAGGCCTGTCGTTACGGTCGTCGACCAACCTATGGTCACTCCGAGGGAGCGGTCAGGGCACTGAGGGCTTGGTGAGGTGGTGCCATGCGGGGCTGCCGCGGCCAGAGCTCGACCACTCAGGTTTATCAACGCTGCAGGGACGGACCCATGCGCACGCGCCATGCCAGAGCGTGCAGCTCTTCAGATAGGCGTCGATCGAGCAGGTGATTAGGTCAGTTATGTTAAGCACATAGGAA
This sequence comes from Triticum urartu, assembly GCF_003073215.2. Taxonomy (NCBI): domain Eukaryota; kingdom Viridiplantae; phylum Streptophyta; class Magnoliopsida; order Poales; family Poaceae; genus Triticum; species Triticum urartu. The sequence goes on from NC_053024.1 coordinate 389,342,316, forward strand.
ATCCAATTTCAAGCAAGCGCAGGTAAAAGCAACTGCCGCTGGGTCGGGCCCGAGCGGTGTGGGGATGATGCAGCCCGAGGGGCGCCCCCAACAAGGTAAGTAAAGAGCATAACCAAAATGGATACATGCCGAGGGGACGGGCCCACGCGGCCTAGGAATGGTGCAGCCCTGTGGGCGCTCCCAGCTGAAAGTAGAACTCTGAAAGATGTCACCTGGTGTTGCTGAAGATGAAGTGATGCTGAGGAAGTGAGCGATGCACGGTGAAGACGTCGACCCTCATGAGCCCCCAGGCCCAGGGCCTCGGGAGGCTCCGGTGGCACGTGTAGGTCTCTGGGGACCATCGCCGCCTCCGCCAGGACCACGCGATGCCTGCCCTCCTGAGCCTCCAGAATGCTCCTCAACAGGCGCTGATGTGCGGCGACCATGCTCGGCAGGCCGAAGGGCATGCGAACGTAGCTGTGAGGTGGTCCCTCGCAGCGCCCTATGGCCGAAGGCCATAGGCGCTCCTGGGACGCTATGCGTGAGAGGGCGGCGCTCCCTGATCGGGCGTGAATCCTGACGTCGACGCAGGCACGCAGTCCTCCATCCTCGCCCGGATGTGGGGCCATGGCAGGTGAGCGGCGGCTGCCGCGCATGACTCTGGACTCTTGTAGCTCATGGGTGTTCCTTGCGATGAACTCCTGAGGGTTTGGTCTCCTTTGACTTGTACCTTCCTGAGGGAAGCATGCTTGAAAGCACCCCTCCAAGTGGTGCCCGAGCGCCTCCCCCGTGACCTTGGCAAGGTCGGTGGCTCTCCAAGAGAGAGCCCCCGAGCCCTCCCTGAGGAGGGCGTCGGGCGCGCCTTCCTATGCGTGAGAGGGCGGCGCTCCCTGATCGGGCGTGAATCCTGACGCGATACCTCCGGAGGAGCCTGCCTCCTTGTGGCTCAGGCCAGGTGAGGTCTTCTTCTTCTTGAGGGTCGCCTCGGGAGGCCTCCCGCTCCCGTGATCTGGGTCTTCGATTGCTGCGGCTTGGAACGCACGCTCAAGCGAGCACACTGCGTCCCTTTCTTCACAAGGTACGGTGATGACTCCACCGCTTCCTGGCATCTTGAGGACATTGTAACCATGGTGAGTCACCGCCATAAACTTGCCTAGGGCTAGGTACCCAAGGATGGCATTGTACGGCAGGCGGATGTGAGCGACGTCGAACTCGATGAGCTCGGTGCGGTAGTTGTTGCGTTGCCCGAAGGTGACCGGAAGGCGAACCTGCCCAATTGGAACAGTGGAACCATCGGTGACTCCTGATAAAGGCTTGGTCGGCTGAAGCTGGTCATACCGCACTTGGAGGTTGTCGAACGTCTCGATGGACAGGACGTTGAGTCCTGCCCCACCATCGATGAGGGTCCTGGTGACCTGCACGTTGCTGATGACTGGGGAGCAAAGCATCGGGAGGACTCCGGTCGTTGACGCACACTTGAGCTGGTCTGCGGAACTGAATGTGATCGCGCACGAAGACCAACTAAGAGGGCGCGTGGCCTCAAGCTTGGGAAGGACTGCATTCACCTCGCGAGCAAACTGCTTGAAGATGCGCTGTGAGGCTGGGGCCTGGGCACCACCCAAGATGCAAGCAATTGCACGCGGCTCTTGGAAGCCCCCAACCCCATCGTCTTGGTGTTGGTCTTCTTTCCTCCTTGGTGGAGGCGGCAGAGGAGGGAGGCCCGCGTTGCCGTGCGGGTGGCCCTCATGAGGTTGGTCCCTCCAGCCTCCCTCGCGAGGCTGGTCCTGCCAGTGGTCCTCGCGAGGGCGGTCACGCCATCCCTGGCGAAGGCCACGGTCTTCCCATTGTCCGCCACCTCTTCCTCCTCCTCGGCCATAGCCCTTGTTGTTGCGCTCTGGGCGTTGGCTGATCCGCCCATCTCGCACGGCTCTGAGCTCTTGACATTCGTTGGTGTTGTGGGTGTGGAGGTCGTGGTACATGCAGTACCGTCCACCCTTGGATGACTCAGGCTGGTCCCTGCCTCGCTTGGTGTCTGGTTCCGCTGCTAGCACGGCAACCCCCTTGCGCTTCACGTCCTTGGCCTTGAGCTTCTTTTCTTCCGGGTCAGCAGCCGGGAGCTCGAGGAGGGAGAGACGCCCTTCCTCAGCCCTGGTGCACTTGGTCGCCAAGTTGAACAGCTCCAGGGATGTGCACATTTCTTCATGGATTGCTAGCTCTTCCTTCATCTTGACATCGTGCACGCCGTCGGAGAAGGCTGAGATGATAGCTTCTTCAGTCACCTTGGGGATCTTGAGGCGAGCGTAGTTGAAGCGCTGGATGTACTTTTGCAGGGTTTCTCCTGGCTATTGCTTGATGCGGCGCAGGTCGCTCATGGCCGGGGGCCGGTCATGTGTGCCCTGGAAGTTGGCGATGAAGCGGGTGCGCATCTCACTCCAGGAGGAGATCGTGTCGGGAGCCAGGTTCAGGAGCCAGGTGCGGGCGCCGTCCTTGAGCGCCATGGGGAACCAATTTGCCATGACCTTTGCGTCTCCGTTGGCGGCTACAATGCCCAGCTCGTAGAGCTGCAGGAACTCCTCGGGGTCCACTGTGCCATCGTAGCAGGGAGGGAGGTCAGGCTTGAACTTGCCTGGCCATGTGACGCCGCGCAGCTCGGAGGTGAAGGCGAGGCAGCCCACCGTGGCCACCGGCACCCTTTGCTGGTGCTGGACTTGTTCTTGCGGGTCACCACGCGCCGCCACTGGGAGCAGCATGGGGTCTCGTCGTGGAGGCGCTGAGGCGCGATCTTGGCGTGCCGGCGCTGGGAGCGCGCGAGCACCTTCTCGGGGACGTGGGATCTCTTGGCAGCTCCCTTCTTGCTGCGCAGGCGCCGGACGTGGAGGGTCCTGCCCTCGGGCTGCGCGCCTTGGAGCCAAGGCACCTTCTTGGGGAGGAGGCGGCGGAGGCGCCTCCTGATCCTTGCCCCCTGCACGATATGGAGGGCGAAGCAGCGAGAGGGACCGCAAGGGGGAGCCCCCTGTGGCACTGACGAGCTCGGCGATGCGGGCGAGCCAGTCCTCGTAGAGGTCGTCGATAGGGCGATAGTGGAGGAGCTCCCGTGCCAAGAGTAGTGAGGCATGCGCATCCATGGGTGCGCGACAGGCGTGGGACGACGAGCCAGCTGGAGTCAGCGACGGGGAGGCGGTGCGGCCATCCCGCCGCACCGAAGGATGCTGGGACGAGGCCTGCTGCTTGTTCCCCACCGGGCCGGTGGAGGCGTTGGCGGCGGGCGACGGGGAACGATGAGGGGGGCCGCCGACGGGCGCCGTCTGGGCGACGCGAGTGGCGCGAGCAGCCCGGCGCTCGGCGTGAGCCGGCGAGCGTCAGCCATGGACACGACGGAAGATCACACGCGAATAGCGGAAAAAAGATTCCTGCGCACCCCTACCTGGCGCGCCAAATGTCGGATTTCAGGTTCCGACAGACCCTTGAGGTTCGAACACTGGGGTGTGGGCGGAGATCTCTCCCCTACCGATCTATGTACGATCCTCTCGTGCGAACTAAGATGAAAATGATGAACAACACAAGAGACACGAGGTTTATACTGGTTCGGTCCATCGTTGTGGTGTAATACCCTACTCCAGTGTGTGGTGTGGTGGATTGCCTCTGGGGCTGATGATGAATAGTACAAGGGAAGAACAGCCTCGCGAGAGGTGTTCTTGAGCTGGTGCGATGAACTGCTAGGGTGAGTTCCGTCGCCTCTCTTTCTCTCTCTGCTAGGGTTCTACCAGATCTCTCTCTCTCTCTTTTCTCCCTTGGTGTCTAGATGTCTGTCTGCCCGTCTCCCTCTCTTCTGGGTCTCTAGATGTCTCTACTCTGTGGTGGCTAGCTCTATTTATAAAGGCCATGGGCCTCTCCCCAAATAATTGAGCGGGAAGGGCGCCAACAATTGGCCATTTTGAAGGGGAACATCTAGTACAAGTTATCCTGACCAAAGGCGGTCTTCGGCTGCCAAAAGCACCGGTGATGACGCCGTCTTGGGCTCCACGGTGACCTCCGTCCTGCCACTCTGCTGGTCTTGGTCTCGTTGCACCGGAATGGTAACCTTTGCCTGATACCTTGGCCTGTGCTTGCCCCCTTTGCACCAAAGGGGAAACAAGGACACTGCGCAGGCCGGCGCGCGCCTGGCGCCCGCCAGGTCTCGATCATCATGGCTTGCGTCACGGGTTCCTCGCGAGGTACCCCTGCCTTGATCTCTCCGCCTCCTCCCGAGCCTGCCTGAAGAGGCTGCCTTTGAGGAAGCTTCCTGTCGTCCGCCCCGCGAGGCTTGGCCCCTCGCGAGGGTCTTGAGCTTGAGCTGATGAAGATGGGCCGCGCTGGGCCCCCACTTGATCCACGCCGCAGGCCGCAGGCAGGCAAGTCTAGGGACCCCCGTTCCCAGAACGCCGACAACAGATGTTGTGACGGTCAAGAGCATTCACCAAGTTCTTCGATTGTATGACATGGCTAGCCAAGATGGATTTATTCCCGATATTCACTTTATCAAAAGGCTCTAATGGGTTGGTTCTGAATCTTGCAAGCTGGGAATCAGTGAGATGTGTAGGCATCTTTGTTGTACTTATTATTTGAATCTTATTTGTTGGTTCTGAATCTTGCAAGCTGGGAATCAATGAGATGTGTAGGCATCTTTGTTGCACTTATTATTTGGATCTTATTTGTTGGTTCTAAATCTTGCAAGCTGGGAATCAATGAGATGTGTAGGCATCTTTGTTGTACTTATTATTTGGATCTTATTTGTTGGTTCTGAATCTTGCAAGCTAGGAAACACGGCATGATGATGCAGAGGACAACAACCATAACAAACACTTCAAACTTGATAGTATTATCTTTGTGAAAGTGCGACAAATGTGCTGATCGTGTGCGTCCTGAGAATAATAATTCTAATTGTTGTGCATGTTGATCCCGTGACACTGATAGAACGAGCGAATGCATTGCTTGTTTTAAGTATAAATTTCTATTAAAGCTAATTAAATTTAAGTAAAGTGACCACTAACTCCTGTTATTACAGTACCAATACAGACCCGCTCGTGAACCGACGTGTGGCCGAGGGTGCATCTTCTGCCGGGCGTGCAGCGGACGAGGGAGGGGTAGTAACTATTGTCGCCTATACACACTCAGCTTACTGTTCAATCCAGTTCCCCAAGAGCTGAAAAACGAACTGCTGCCGCCGCCTACACACTTGTTCACTCGAAGAGACTCCAATGGCGATTCGAGGGGTGAGCCTGCTGGAAATGGACATCAGCAAGGAGTTCCCCTTTGAGTTCGCTGTTCAGTCCTATGGCTGCACCAAGTTGAATGTGATGTACACCAGCGATACGGACTCGGTGAAGCTCAGCCTCGCCTCAGTCCTATGGCTGCACCAGGTTCTGGAGCATTCGACCGTTTCATCGGCAGCGCCGACTGCACCTTCGCTACGGTGGAGAGAAGGAAGAACGCGACTGAGGGAGTCCTGGATTAGGGGGTCTCCGGACAGCCGGACTATATCCTTTGGCCGGACTGTTGGACTATGAAGAAACAAGATTGAAGACTTCGTCCCGTGTCCGGATGGGACTCTACTTGGTGTGGAAGGCAAGCTAGGCAATACGGATTTGTAAATCTCCTCCTTTGTAACCAACCTTGTGTAACCCTAGCCCCCTCCGGTGTCTATATAAACCGGAGGGTTTTAGTCCATAGGACAACATACAATCATACCATAGGCTAGCTTCTAGGGTTTAGCCTCTCCGATCTCGTGGTAGATCAAGAATAAATCAAGAAGGACGTAGGGTTTTACCTCCATCAAGAGGGCCCGAACCTGGGTAAAACATCGTGTTCCATGCCTCCTGTTACCATCCGCCTTAGATGCACAGTTCGGGACCCCCTACCCGATATCCGCCGGTTTAGACACCGACATTGGTGCTTTCATTGAGAGTTCCTCTGTGTCGTCGCCGTAAGGAAGGATGCATCATCTCGTTGTTAAAAACAACATTACAGCCAAGGGAGCCCTGGCTGTCAGCCAAACTCTCTGGCTAGGCAGTTTCGTCATGACCACCTATTCGGCTACTGCACCGACGATGACTTCTCGGGTCATCGTAAACAACCTCCAAGTTGGCTCGGAATTCGCCGAGCAGATGGATCCAATGGAGCTCTCTTCTCTAAACGAGCTCTTGGATCGCATCGCCGCTTTGGGAGTCACTACGAACTACAATCGGATTGGGTTTAAACCCTATCAAAGGGGGATTAACTCTCCACCGGTCACCCATCATGTTGCGGTGGTGGAGGAACAATGCGGCGATTCTTCCTCTATTTTGAGGACTAACTATGTCCGAATTCCTGAGCTCTCCAAGCCGGATACCTGTTTACGGGAGGACATCACCCAAACCCTGAACCTAGAGTCAGGCAGCGGGCCAGACTCATCGGGCAACATCCCGGAATCCGAACTTCCAAGATCGGAAACTCCTCGGCCCCTGGGTCTCAGATCGGGTAAGGGTTCGGACTCAACGCCACCCACCCACCCAGACATAAATGATCTTTCCCACATCAGGCAAGAGCCCCACGAAACAGTACATCATTATTGGGCCAGATTCCTCCTTGTGATGAACAAGGTTAAGGACTGCTGCGAGGAAAACGCAGTCTCATTCTTCTGCAATAATTGGATGGACAAGGGAATCCTTAACCCCTTGAGTCGCCGTGACATATCACGCTTCTCTTACTTGGCGTCCATAGTATGAAAGTACTGTGCGATGGAAAGCGCCTGGAAAACCGAAACAAAATTTTGGGATAATCCGGCTCAGTATATACACCCAGTCCGAAGTAAAAGGGTGCACTATCATAAGACACCCGAGTTAGTTACAAAGAAACAAAAACCCTCGACAGGGCATGGAACCGTATTGGAGGGATGGCTTAACGGACCCTGCAAAATTCATAGCACAGCAAATACCATACCAACACATAGCCTTAGAGCATGTTGGATACTCCGGCAGGTGGCCAAAAGTGGTGAGGATCTTCTTATCCCAAATACCACAGAGCACCATCCCACAGATAACAATACGGTATTAACAATTTTTGAAACGTTCACATCAAACAATAGGCGCAAGAGAACACTCCGCAGCCTATCCGAAATCTGCCACATGGCAGCAATGAATCCATGGAGTGACACGGCTATTACCTTCAATGCCAGTGACGAACCTAAATTCCGAACTGCCCGAGCACCAGCCGCATTGGTCCTCAGTCCAATTGTGGACGGCTTTCGACTCACCAAAGTACTCATGGACGGCGGTAGTGGATTAAACCTCATCTATGAGGAAACTCTTCAAAAATTGGAAATAGACTGGAACCGCATTGAGCAAAGCAGCACAACCTTCAGTGGAATCATCCCCAGTCAGGAAGCACGCTGTGCTGGGAAAATCACACTAGATGTGGTATTCGGCACGACGGAGAACTATAGGTCCGAAGAAATTACATTCCAACTGGCCCCGTTCAGTAGTGGATATCACGCCCTTTTAGGACGGGAGGCGTTCACAATCTTCCAAGCCATACCCCATTATGGGTACATGAAGCTCAAAATGCCCGGGCCCAACGGAATCATCACTCTTGCTAGTGATCCGGACACAGCACTCCGCGCCGAAAACAAAACAGCCGAATTGGCCCTCGAGGCATTATCCGAAGCCCTTTCGACCGAGGAATTAACTGCGCTACGCTCCACGGTGGACATGGACGACGTAATACTTGACAAGAGATCCAAGTCCACCTCTTTTAAACCAGCGGATGAAATAGTCAAATTCCATGTCCACCCAACGGACCCTACAAAAATAGCCTCCATCGGGGCACAGTTAAACCCCGCTGTGGACGCCTCACTATGAGATTTCTTGCGCGAGAATTGGGACATATTCGCTTGGCACCCGTCAGACATGCCAGGAATCCCACGCAGGCTGGCCGAGCACAACCTCAATATCCTAAAGGGATTCAAGCCGGTAAAGCAGGCTCTTCGGTGTTTCTCTGAACCTAAGAGACAGGCCATGGGAGAGGAACTAGCCAAATTATTGGAGGCCGGATTCATTAGGGAAATAAAACACCCAGACTGGCTAGCAAACCTGGTGATGGTACCAAAGAAGGACAAATCCTGGCGCCTATGCGTCAATTTCAAGGACCTCAACAAGGCCTGCCCAAAGGATCCCTTCCCCCTCCCCCGCATTGATCAGATTATCGATGCTACCGCAGGACACGAATCATTGTGTTTCCTCGACGCATACTCTGGTTACCACCAAATCAAGATGGCGGAGTCCGACCAAGCCGCAATGGCATTCATCACACCATACGGCCCCTTCTGTTTCAACACTATGCCTTTCGGGCTCAAAAACGCCGGCGCAACATATTAGCGCATGATTCAGACATGTCTGGAGAAACAAATCGGCAAAAGAGTGGAGGCATACATAGATGATGTGGTCGTTAAAACCAAACATGTCGACACTCTAATAGACGACCTGAGGGTCACATTCGACAACCTCCGAACATATGACAACAAGCTCAATCCGGAAAAATGCGTTTTCGGCGTACCAGCAGGAAAGCTCTTGGGCTTCATTGTCTCAAGTAGAGGGATTGAAGCTAATCCGGCCAAAATCCGAGCTCTGTCACAGTTGGCTATCACAACGAACCTCAAACAAATCCAAAAACTGACTGGATGTGTGGCGGCCCTAAGCCTCTTTATCTCCCGCTTAGGAGAAAAGGCATTACCCCTTTATCGCCTCCTTCGGCGCACCGAACACTTCGAGTGGACGGACGCTGCCACTGCCGGATTGGAAGAAATAAAATCCATACTGGCAACCAACCCAATTCTGGCCGCGCTAAACATCGGCGAACCAATGCTGTTGTACATTGCGGCAACTCATCAAGTTGTAAGCGCAGTGCTTGTCGTCGAACGAGAAGCTGACGGACATAAATTCCCTCTTCAAAAGCCGGTATACTATGTATCCACTGTCCTCACTCCATGCAAATCACGGTACCCGCATTAACAAAAGATAGCCTATGCGGTATTCATGGCATCCCAGAAGCTGCGACACTACTTTCAAGAGTGTTCGATTAGAGTAGCCTCGGAAGTGCCACTTAATGATATTATAAACAACCGCGACGCTACGGTCCGGGTTGCCAAATGGGCCATTGAGCTCCTCCCGTTCGACATAACATACAAACCTCGACGAGCCATTTAGTCGCAAGTATTGGCCGACTTTGTCGCTGAATGGACGGAAGCCGAACTCCCTAAAGAGTACGGCGCATACTCCAATTGGATCATGCACTTCGACGGTTCTAAAATGCTGGCTGGTCTAGGGGCTGGCGTCGTCCTGACATCCCCAACCGGTGATACCGTTCATTACGTACTTCAAATATTGTATACGGACTCCAACAATGCAGCTGAATACGAAGCTCTATTGCATGGTCTTCGGATGGCAGCCTCCATGGGCATTCTACGCCTGGAAGTGCGTGGGGATTCAAACCTCGCAATATCCCAAATAAATGGAGACTTTGACGCCAAGGATCCGAAAATGGCGGCCTATCGAAATGCCGTCCTAAATATGTCAGCTCGGTTCGAGGGGCTCGAATTTCACCATGTGGCTCGGGAAAACAATCAGGCGGTGAATATCTTCGCCCGCATCGGCGCAAAACACCCGATACCGAACACTCTGACATAATCGGAGGCTCTGCCACCGAAATAACACCTTCAGCCCATGTAATAATGGCCGTCATCGCCCCGTGGATAGAACCATTCCTGGCCTACCTAACTAGGCAGGAACTTCCCGAGGACCAAAATGAGGCACGCTGCATAGTGTGGTGATCTAAAGCCTACAAGATCCACGAAGGAGAGCTATATAAGAAAAGCACTACCGGAGTCCTTCAAAGGTGCATCTCTGAAGAGGAAGGGCGAAAGCTTTTGGCAAAAATTAACGCCGGACTCGGTGGCCACCACGCTGCAGCCCGGGCCCTTGTAAGCAAGGCCTTCCGTACAGGTTTTTATTGGCCGACGGCCCGGGCAGACGCACAAGACTTGGTCCAACGTTGCGCCGGTTGCCAGCCTTTTGCAAACCAAAGCCATATGCCACCCACCGCCCTCCAAAGAATCCCCATTACCTGGCCTTCCATGGTCTGGGGGCTTGACATGGTTGGACCCCTTAAAGGGGGAACCCATAAGAAAAAATACTTACTGGTCATGGTGGATAAATTCACCAAACGGATAGAAGCCAAACCTATTAAAACAGCCGAATCCGGACCGGTGATAGACTTCATATCCGGGGTTGTACACTGTTATGGCTTCCCCCACGGCATCATCACTGACAACGACATGAATTTCACGGCCGACGAGGTAAAACTCTGGTGCAGCAACATGGGCATCAAGCTCGATTATGCTTCCGTCTATCACCCACAAACCAACGACCAAGTTGAGCGAGCAAATGGTCTTATCATGAGCGACATTAAACCTAGATTAGTGCAGTCCTTAATGGAGTCTAACACGCACTGGGTAGAGGAGCTCGACTCCGTACTTTGGGGGCTGCGGACCATGCTGAATCGTAGTACCGGATATACACCCTTCTTTATGGTGTACGACGCAGAGGCAGTCCTGTCCTGTGACATAATTCATGACTCACCTCGAGTGCACATGTACGAAGAAAGAGAAGCCAAGCTTGATCGGCAGGAAGGTCTGGACACCCTGGAGGAGGAGCCTGACGTGGCAAAAACCCGTTCCGCATTTTATCAGCAACAGGCTCGCATATACCAAAGCAGAGAAGTACGGGCCAAAACTTATAACATTGGCGAATTAGTTCTACGCCTGCCGGAGAAGAAAAAGTCCAAGCTCGAGCCCAAATGGGAAGGTCCCTTCATCATTGACCAAGTTCTGACCGGTGGAGCGTACCGTCTGCGGGATGCATCGACTAATCGACCTGAGCCGGACCCATGGAACGCAGTCAGGCTCCGAAGATTCTACGCCTAGCGCCGGACTCTATGTTCGTCTCCGTCCTCTGTCCATTTTTTGCATATATATTTATCTGTCTTTTTGCTCCTTCTTTCTTTTATTTTTTCCCAAGGCCTTCAAGGGCCAACTTGTGCCTCGCTTGCACACTATAGATGCACTAACCGCACTCATTATATCTGGGGGCTTCTTACAAAGAAGCTTAATTATCTATCTGGGTTTCCTGCCCAGCACATGTGTTATTCTTCCGCATGTACCTTTTCTTCGCCATTATATGCATCGATATGACTTAAGTTTTGGCCAAGTTGGGTTGCCTAGCTCTTGTATTTATGCCCTATGTTCCCATTAATTCGGCTAGGGCATAAGGGGAGCACCTCTGCGATTGTTACTGCCGGGTCAGATGGATGTGTACCTCAGACTGGGTGAAGCCGAAAGCTAGCGTTTTAAGGGAATATTTGGTCGGTGAATAAAAGATGATTTTTATTTATTTTCCACATGTGCCCCAAGATGTCTTTTTTGCCTGCGTTTCCTCTCGCAGTCCAGACATGCACTTTAGGGCATGCGTACCCAGGGAAAGGAACCCTTAACGGAACTATTCTCCCTGGAAGATGTTTCTTACTACCCATGTAATATAACATAACTAGTTGGGCACTTGTCTGTTCAAGCACTAATGACCCCTACGCCTGGTCTCCACGCATACCCCGGTTCTTATATAACTGAGCAGGTATTCGGATACACTCCGGACTATCGGGTCCGGGGGTTGAAGCAAAAAGGTCCGCAATGACAAATGATCTACAATCCGGCTAGAAGGCATTATACATGTCACTTTAATTACATAGTCATGTAGACTGACTAAATTCCTCTTCTATACCATCCAACAGGTGGTCTAGCCTACAATCTTGTTGGGAATACTTTGCGGCTAATTGTACCTGGCCATAGACTAAGCTAACGGGGATCTCTTTCCCGTCGGGCCCCACAGGTCTGACTTCGGCCATGTGATTTGGGTCAGCCTTGGTATACCGCGTCTTCACCATGGCCCAGGCTTCCCTGGCACCTTGACGGCAGGCAGATATCTTCCATAACCGGAAGCGCCGCCGTGCTCCCTTGAGCTTCTCCACAAGCTCTCCAACGCCTTCTTGCAGGGAGACGGATGGCCACAAGGCCTGGGCAATACCTTGCATCACCTGCCGGACTTGTTCGTGCAGTTGTGAGAGCTCGGACAGAAGATCACCCGCAGACCCGGGCATCTCCTCCGCGGGACGACCCGTCAGCATACCTGCAGACATAACTCTGTTAGCCGGCTTCTCCGCCGTCCCCTTTATTAAGGGTTCGTTCAAGCACTTACTGAATATGTCCGCTTGTTCTCCTTCTCGGAGTCCGCAAGCTGGGCGCGAACATCTTTCAGTTCCACTCTCAGTTTGGTATTGGCGTCTTGGAGATTGTTTTTCTCCCGCCTGACCTCAGTCAACATGCGTTCGCCAGCCTTTAGCTGTCGTACAGCGTGCTGCTCCTCCGGATTCTCTCTGGATTCATCTGCAAACATCTATTGTTAGATCTGCAGCCATGCCGCATGCTATATGGTACATATCATTCTTTGAAAGGAATGTTACCAGCTGGGGACTTTTTCGGTTCCTTCAATGCGGTGACTGCGGCCCGAAGTTGGGTCTTGCATTCCTCCAGCTCCTGTGACAGTCAATTATTCTTCTCTGTAAGAACCTACACAATAAGATGATCCTTAAATCAGTTCTGCTAACTGCTTCAAGTCTCAGGGGCTACTGATACATATAATTGTCAGATTTACTTACCCGTACATCCTTTACATACTGATCCGTGGCTCTGGCTAGACCATCTTGAGCAGCACGGAGGTACGCCTCTCCAGAATTCAAAGCATCAAATGCCTCTGGTGAGAAGCAAGCGTCGCGGAGTACGGCCCGGCGACATCTATGATTCATGGCACTCTCCACTTCCGAATTTGTAGCGGACAATCTATCTACATCCTTTGTAGGGGGATAATCCGGCTTCCGCCTCTATGTCCTGCCCTGGAGCCCGATTGGTGGAAGCATGATCGGCAGCCTCATCGAACATATTCCGGCGAGCGTTTTTTATGTTAAAGAAACGTGGACGTCATTACATTTCAAGAAAGACAACAACCACAGAGCGGGGTTTTTGTCATACCTCTGTGCCAGCGTCTCCGTCCTGACCGCCTTCCTTTTCGGCCTTCCCGGCCTCGGTGCCTCTTGTGGGCGAGTTGCTGCGGGTACGGCATGGCGTCCCGAATGCCTTCCCTGTAAAACACCATGTGTATATGGTAGGTGAAGTGTCTAAAAGGGGATCCTAGTTTTTGGAGTTGGGATTTTTGGTTTTTCTTACATGCGACGCAGGAAGTAGTCCGGGATAATCGGCCGTAATGGCCACCATGGCGTCATCACAACTTAACTAATAGAACTGCCGGTCTATCAGCTCCACGAGTATGTCCGGATCTTCTTCGAGTCCGGGACCAAGGGCCCGATCAGGGTCCTCTGGTTGTGGAGATGGGCTGCTGACCTCCCTTATGGCTCTTCACAATTCCTGCCGCAAAATGACAAGGTGAGTACCTACGACAAAGAATGCAGGAAGAATGGGAGTAAGTAGGTGTAACTCACCCAGCTTGGAGGGTTGTACATGGATAATCCATCCCGTGGCTTGATGCAGATGAACTCCTCCTCTCCCTTGAACAATTCGGACAATTTTTTTGCTAAAGCGGCAGCGTTGTCCGGACCTTTACACCCGCAACGGGTGGCATCATCTTCCCCGTTAAAACACCACAAGGGGTGCCCTCGATATTGAAGTGGTTGCACCCCCCGCATTATGAAAATTGACATAACCTCGATTACTTTCAATCCTGATTGAGCCAGCGCTTTAATCCAGTTCATCAGGTAAAGGACTTCTCCATTGTCTTCCTCCTAGGGGCGTCGTGGGTGCCAACTTCGGCATTTCTTCAGAGGAGCATTGCTGAACTCAGGAAGACCCCGCCAAACAGGGTCCGGAAGGGGGACGTCCTCCATATAAAACCATTCCGAAGGCCAGTCTTTGGACGTCTTCTTCGGAGTACCGGATAGGTATACGGTTTCGGCGATGCGCCATATTTCGGCTCCGCCCACTTGATAAAGTGACCCCTTCTGTGTGCGAGGGACGAGGCAAAATAACCTTTTCCACAGCTCGAAATGAGCCTCGCAGCCCAGGAACAACTCGGAGAGGCAACATAGCCGGCGATGTGTAAAATGGAAGCTGGGGTGAAATTATGCAGTTGGAGGCCGTAAAACTCCAGGAGCCCGCGGAGGAATGGATGAATCGGAAATCCGAGTCCCCTCAATAAATAAGGGACAAGGCATACCCGCTCCCCCGTAGAGGGGCTAGGGAAGCTCGGTTTCTCCCCGCCATTGTAGGTGGCGAGCCCGGCTCGGACGGGCACCATATACGCCAGAGGGAGAAATCCCTTAGTCTGCAGTTCGACTAATCGACTGTGTGGGGCTGAACACCTCCCCCAATCACTGGGCTTAGAGCTACGGGGGCGGGAGGAGGAGCTGTGGAGGTTGGCCATGCTGGAATGGATGTTTCCAAGGCACGCTCTGATGGATTCTCGCTGGGGGAGGATGGTATTGATTGGATCTAAGAATCCCTATCCCTTTAATAGACAATTTATTTATCTGGCTAGGGGGGCGAATGTAAAAATGCCCTGGCGCCTCGTATTCATTTGACGCATGCGAAATAGCCCTTATTAGGCACAGAAGCCAAGAGGTTCAGCATTTATGATACCGGACACTACTTACAAACATTCGAAAGTTGGAGAAGAACCCGCCTTGCAATGCCGAAGATAACACTGCGCGCCGGACTCATCGTCATTGAAGCCTGGTTCGGGGGCTACTGAGGGAGTCCTGGATTAGGGGGTCTCCGGACAGCCGGACTATATCCTTTGGCCGGACTGTTGGACTATGAAGAAACAAGATTGAAGACTTCGTCCCATGTCCGAATGGGACTCTACTTGGCATGGAACGCAAGCTAGGCAATACGGATATGTAAATCTCCTCGTTTGTAACCGACCTTGTGTAACCCTAGCCCCCTTCGGTGTCTATATAAACCGGAGGGTTTTAGTCTGTAGGACAACATACAATCATACCATAGGCTAGCTTCTAGGGTTTAGCCTCTCCGATCTCGTGGTAGATCAACTCTTGTACTACTCATATCATCAACAATAAATCAAGCAGGACGTAGGGTTTTACCTCCATCAAGAGGGCCCGAACCTGGGTAAAACATCATGTTCCCTGCCTCCTGTTACCATCCGCCTTAGATGCACAGTTCGGGACCCCCTACCCGAGATCCGCCGGTTTTGACACCGACAGCGACGATTCGGCCATCTGGTGCAACAAGCTTGTCGAAAATCAGAAGCAATACAAGATCATCAGCAATGGGCAGGAGAACGACTCTGTGGTTGACCTCGCTGAGACCATCATCAACCTCTGATACGCCAACATGAAAGAAGACGACCTGAACACATGGGAGGTACCTCTGAATCTAGCCTACATGACCTACACGGCCAAGGATGCATACGCATGCTACGACATCTACAGGCAGATCTTGGACATGAGGGCGTGTCTGCTTCCCGTAACCGACGAGTACACGGATAGCCGCAATGTCATGATCAAGTGTGCCAGGAAGGTCTAGATGTTGTACTTTATCTGTTTATAAGCACCTTTATCATCTGAGTGTTTCATGCATTAGCCTATGTGTCGTAATTATCTGTTTTGTCCGAAATATTTCTTTTAAGAACCCATTAACCTGATTGCATTTTTAGTGGCTATTTGCGTATGTATGTAAACTAGTTCATTTGTCCATAAAAAAAACTAGTTCGCTCGGCTGCCGTGCTTTGAATCTCCATCCTCCCAACATATTCCCATCCTTAGGTGGACCCAGCAGGTCTCTGAATTTTCTCCCACTTTCTTTTTCGATGTAAAGTGTGATTTCTCCCAGTACTTTCCCCAAGAACCAACTCAACTGTCCCACGTCTAGCCTAAAAAATACTCCCTCCATTCCTAAATATAGGGTTTGTAGTTTTTGGCACGGAAATTAAAGAACGCACGTGGAGGGAAATTTGCACAAGTTTTGAGCGAGATTTCACCTGACTAATTAACATGAGAAAATAGAGGAGCTTGCCTGATATAAGGAAATGTAATCAAATCCCTAAAAAATTATCCAAACGAGTGGTGCAACACAATACACCTTAAATTTCAGATTTTTTCTCAAAAAACTATACACCTTATATCAAGGAACGGAGGGAGTAATAATACCCCACGTACTATTAACTCATCAAATTAAAATGATAGTTTATTTCATAAGTTGAAAGTTCTTACAAAATAATAATAATAATTGTTTATATATAACTTGGCAAGTTAACTCCTAGTGATTGCGTACATAAGCTTGCAAAGATTTTACTGACGTGCAATCATGTGTTTATGTTTTTATAACATTTCTCCGTCTAGCCCAACATGATATTTTCACACAGCCTAGTAAGTCCACAGATTTCGAGAAAAATGCAAATGGGATTTAAACGGGCTGCATAAATGCTACATCATTGTTTCACCCTCCCCACCAAATGGACTAAAAAACAAATGGACTGGCTGACATGTGGGCCTGTAGGTCGAAGCCTAAGAAGGCGTTGGATTTACATCCAACGGCCGGCATTCTTCTACAATCTCTCGTCTTCTTGCTCCAGCCACCGAAAGCAGCGCCGGTCGTGCCGTATGCTCCTGCCTCTCGTGGCCGGCTGTGATGTCGCGGAGGCCTCACCGCCCCCTACTACTCCCACCGCTAACCCAGGGTATCCCTCTACTCACCCACACCCCCTGTTATTCTGTGGTGACGGCAGCCTCACGCCGCAGCCGAACCAGTGAACCCTCGCACTCCTCTCCGCGTGGGCATCCACTGCCGCGTCTTCCCCGGCTCCGTGTCGTCCCCTTCCTAGGCCTCGCCGTCGTCCACCGCCTTGGTGCTCTCGGCGCGGCGTGGTCAATGTGGTCAGCGACCGACTTCCATCGGAAGAGTACCGTACGTGGAGAGGCTGACAGCTGGGTCCACGGCCACAACCCAGTGTTTTTGTGATTTGCCAAGTAAGTCGCTTTGTCAGGCCTGTTGGGCTGCAAATCTTTCAAGACGAGGAGAGCTTCATTCGGCTGGCCAAGAAAATGGCCTATCAGTAATGAGAAATGGGCTGTACATTTTTAAAACACATCAAACCGTCAATTAGTTTCAAATATCTTTTTTTTCATTTAGAGATTTTAAATTACATTAATTTTTATGCATGGAGAATTTGTTGGATTTTATATTGATATACATTTATTTTTAAAATCAGTTTGAATGTGAGTCGAAATTTCGGGATTAAAAATAGTTCGGACCGCACCGAAATATGCAAATTTTCGTATAATTTTTTAACCGTGGCCACAATATGGGCTGTAATGCTAACAAAAAGAATATGGGCTCTAAAAAACCCTTAAGAATTAGCAAATGGGATGTAAATTATTAGAAATAATGGCAGATGGGTTGTATGCTGTTTTCCACAGATTTGAGGCTTTCCTAAAAAAAGGTTGACGCACAAGCAGTGACTGTTGGATGTGCATCAAACGGTCGTCATGCTTCTTCAATCTCTGCTCTTCCTGCTCCAGCCACTCAACAAGCACCGGCGGGACTGCCTGCTCCCTCCGCCCCGCTTTCCGGCTGTGCTGCCGCGCAGGCCTCACCGCCCCACCGTACTCCCATCGCTGGCCTAGCCATCCCTCTACTCACCCACACCTGCTGTTATTCTCTGGTGACGGCAGACGAACCAGTAAACCCTCGTACAGTCGTACTCCCCTCCGCGTGGGAAACAACTGCCGAGTCTTCCCTGGATCCGTGTCGTTCCCTCCTAGGCCTCGCCATCGTCCACCGCCCTGGTGCTCTCGGCGCGGCCTAGTCAACGTGGTCAACGACCGACATGCATCTGAAGTGGACTGTACGTGGAAAGGCCGACAGCTGGCTCCACGTCCGCACACAAGGAAATGCCTCCTTATTACGCGCAAAATAATGATTCCTCCACCTCACATCAGGGACCCACCGAAAGGGTCTCTGTATTTCGCGAAAAAAATGTTACCATCGCTGACAGCTTGGACCCACCAGCTATATCTTTGCACGCAAGGAAGTGCCTCCTTATTATGCACAAAAAATGAATACCCCCCTGTTAGCTGGGACCCAGTATAGTGGCATGCTGACTTGTGGTCCTACTAAGTTGACGGGGACGGAGGGCTTTGTCAACTTAGTCAATATGCACAATTCTAGCTCCAGTGACCGTACGATGTCCATCCAACGGCCGTAGTGCTTCTTCAACCTCTGGTCTTCTTGCTCCAGCCTCCCAAACCAGCGCCGGTCGTGCCTCGTGCTCCTGCCTCCCGTGGCCGGCTGCGATGCGGCGAAGGCCTCACCGCCCCCTACTACTCCCACCGCTGGCCAGGCCATCCCTCTACTCACCCACACCCCCTGTTATTCTGCGGCGATGACAGCCTCACACCGCAACGAACCAGTGAACCCTCGTACTCCTCTACACGTGGGCATCCACTGCCGCGTCTTCCCCGGCTCCTCGTCGTCCCCTTCCTAGGCCTCGCCGTCTTCCACCGCCCTGGTGCTCTCAGCGCGGCGTGGTCAATGTGGTCAAGGAACGGCTTCCATCGGACGTGGTCTGTACATGGAGAGGCTGACAGCTGGGTCCATGGCCGCAGCAAGGAAGTGCCTCCTTATTACGTGCAAAATAATTATTCGTCCACCTCACAGCGGGGACCCACCGGACAGGCCACCGTATTTCGCCAAAAAACCATTTGCCCCTGACTGCTGGGACCCACCAGCTAAATCTTCGCACACAAGGAAGTGCGTCCGAGCAAAAAAAACGATTCTCCCCCCTGACTGCTGGGACCCACTGGCTACATCTTCGCAGGCAAGGAAGTGCCTGACAGTCGGGACCCAGCTGGTCGAAGCATACATAGCGTTGTCATTCTGGTCGCGAACATGTACGTACATATATACTGGTGGATGTAGAGGCGCGCACGTGTCGTAGTAGAGGCGCGTACGTGTCGTAGTAGAGGCGCGCACGTAGCATGTACACGTACGTACAGCGGCCAGGGTGCAAGAAAGAAAATACGGCCACGTATGTGTACATACGGGCGGGGTCTCGAACGCCTACTCGCGCATACGTACGGCCAGGGCTCATGTACATGGCTGGGTCGGAACGGAGAAACAACGTCATCGTCGTGTTCATGGGGAGGCAACGGAATGCGTCATGTTCATGGGGAGGCAACGGAACGCGTCGTGTTCATCGGGAGGCAACGGAACGCGTGGGAGCCAACTGGCTGGGTCGAAACGAAATGCATGGTCATGTTCATCGGGAGGGCTTGGATGGAACGGGCGATGGAAATGAGGCCTGGCGTACCGCACAACGGAGGAAACGGACCTCCTACGTTCGGAACGGGGTCCTATTGATCGGGAGGGGTCTGGCGTACCGCAAAACGGAGGAAATGGACCTCCTACGGTCAAAACGGGGGTCCTATTGATCGGGAGGGGTGTGGCGTACCGCAAAACAGAGGAAACGGACCTCCTATGGTCGAAACGGGGGTCCTGTTGATCGGGAGGGGTGTGGCGTACCGCAAAACGGACGAAACAGACTTGTGTTGGAGCGCTACGATCGAAACGGGGGTCCTATTCATCGGGAGGGGTGTGGCGTACCGCAAAACGGGACTCCACGGGATACTGTTCATCTCCACCGTCAACCTCCTCCAGCCTCCACTGGCTACCGTTTACCTCCTCCAGCCTCCACCGCGCGCTACTCCACCGGCTACTGTTCAACCACCCCTCCACCGTCTACTGTTCATCCAGCCCTCCACCACACCACGGGGTCCTGTTCATCCAGAGGCAACGCCACCGCTCACTATTCATACAACCCCCCCCCCCCCACAACACTCACTGTTCATTCCAGAGGCAACATCGATCGGCTTCAGTTAGCAGCATTAGCAAAGGAATCGCTCGATCGGGTTCAGTTAACAGCTATCGATCGATCACTCGGGTTCAGTAACGCGTAGCCTGCAGTGCAATCGCTCGGGTTCAGTTAGAGCCCAACGCCTCACTCGGGTTCAGTTAGAGCCAACGCCTCGCACACACGCGCGTACGTGTACGAGAGAAACGCGCATCGCTCGGCCCCCGACCTCCCACCGTAACTGGGAACTCCCCGAAATTTTCCTCCCCCTCGCTTCTACCATGGTTTTTTCCGTCATGGACGGCCCAAAGAATGCCATGCAGCTGCGTCTCCGGCCCGCCCAGGACGAAAAGCCCATTTTCTGTCATGATTTTTTGTCATGGAAGTAGGAGCCCACCACATCTATGATGATACCGGGTTTTGTCACAATTATCGTCATAGAAGTGTCATATGTATGACAGAAAAAATTCGTTCGGCCCAAAATGTCACGGATGTGTCTTTTTTTTGTAGTGGGGGGGGGGGCTCCCAATTTCAATTGGGCGTGGGGCGGCACCCCCTCCTTTGCTCCTTTCCCCTCTCTCCCACTAAGGCCCAATAAGGCCCATATACCTCCCGGGGGGTTCCGGTAACCTCCCGGTGCTCCGGTATACTCCCGTTTTCACCCGGAACCATTCCGATTTCCAAACATAGGCTTCCAATATATCAATATTTACGTCTTGACCAGCTTGAGACTCCTCGTTATGTCCATGATCAAATCCGGGACTCCGAACTACCTTCGGTACATCAAAACACATAAACTCGTAATACCGATCATCACCAAACGTTAAGCGTGCGGACCCTACGGGTTCAAGAACTATGTAGACATGACCGAGACATGTCTCCGGTCAATAACCAATAGCGGAACCTGGATGCTTATATTGGTTCCTACATATTCTACGAAGTTCTTTATCGGTCAAACCGCATAACAACATACGTTGTTCCCTTTGTCATCGGAATGTTACTTGCCCGAGATTCGATTGTGGGTATCTCTATACCTAGTTCAATCTCGTTACCGGCAAGTCTCTTTACTCGTTCCGTAATGCATCATCCCGCAACTAACTCATTAGTCACAATGCTTGCAAGGCTTATAGTGATGTGCATTACCGAGAGAGCCCAGAGATACCTCTTCGATACTCGGAGTGAAAAATCCTAATCTCGATCTATGCCAACTCAACAAACACCATTGGAGACACCTGTAGAGCACCTTTATAATCACCGAGTTACGTTGTGACATTTGGTAGCACACAAAGAGTTCCTCCAGTATTCGGGAGTTGCATGATCTCATAGTCATAGGAACATGTATAAGTTATGGAGAAAGCAATAGCAACAAACTAAATGATCGTCGTGCTAAGCTAACGGATGGGTGAAGTCAATCACATCATTCTCTAATGATGTGATCTCATTAATCAAATGACAACTCATGTCTATGGTCAGGAAACATAACCATCATTGATTCAACGAGCTAGTCAAGTAGAGGCAAACTAGTGACACTCTGTTTGTCTATATATTCACACATGTACTAAGTTTCCGATTAATACAATTCTAGCATGAATAATAAACATTTATCATGATATAAGGAAATAAATAATAACTTCATTATTGCCTCTATGGCATATTTCCTTCACATAGTTGGCATGTCCCCCCTTGCCTTTGTTGACCGTTCCGAGACCAACCGGGTTTTTCGAGTCCCTCTTGTCTAGCCGCTAAACCTCTTTGCTCAGTGCTCGAACCCCTCAATTGCTCATCCGAAACATGTCCTGAACCAGACCCACTCAGTCATCACCGTTGGATCCAGATCATCCCCAAACATCCCTAAAATATCTTCGATTCATTGTTTGGACTTCCTAACGTAGTTATTATCGACCATTCGATTCTGACCGGAGGGTCAAAACTTAACCCACCTACCTATTTAAACAGATCAACTGTCACAACCCTAGCATTTGATTGCAATTAGTATCATAAGCATCCATGCATCATGTCTATATTTGTTTGAAATTTGAAATGGGGAAGACTAGCCCTAGCACTAAATGAAATGCAATTAGGATCAAAATAAAAATATTTTCAATGAACCCGGAATGCCCTTTAGAAAAGTTCATTATTTTTGATAAAGGTGAAAACCTCTGCCAAAAATGATGCACATATTTTTTAGGCCATTCTGGATTTTAGAATAACCCATATTGTATTTGAATTGGGGCATTTAAATACTATTAATATTTTTAAAATGCTCCAATAATTCTGAAAATAGTTAAGGGCCTCTGTAATAATTCATTTAATGCCCACAATTATTTTCAGGATTTATTAAAATGATTTGGGTATAAACTGAATCAAAACAAAATAACATAAATAGAAAACAGAATTAAAAAAACAGAGAGATCTACCTGGGCCAACCTACCTGGCCTTCCAGCCCACCTGGTGGCCCAGTTGGCGGCCCAGCCCACCAGGGGCACCCGTGTCTTCTCCTTCCTCTACCAGAAGGACCGAGGTGCGTGGCCACCGCACGCCGGCACGCGCACGGCCACCGCACGCCACCTCCTGCTTGCCACCGAGGGCCTGGACGCCTCCACGACGCCACGCAGCCCCCCTGGTCCCCCTCGCTCCTCTCCCTCACTCTCTGCTCTCCCCCCTCGCCCTCTCCCTCTCCTCTGATCGCCATGGCCGACGCTGCCGAGCGCTCGCCACCGTGAAGCTCGCAGCCACCGTGCTCCCCTCGCCTCCCCGACGCGCCAAGGAGCTCCTCCGTCGACCTCTACATCGTCTCCGTCAAGCCGCACGAGCGGACGTGCCTCGTCTCACCGTCCCCGACCCCTTCTTCCTCCTCGGTCACCGGAGATCCATCTCGTCGCCCGACCGCCCCTGGCCTCCTCCGAGCTTGCCGTCTGCACCGTTGCAACCACCGTAAGCCTCTCCCTCGAACCCCCCTTTCCGTTGTCCCGTTTTCACGCCGTCCGCCATGGCCGATGATGTCCTCGCTCCTGAGCATCTTCGCTCGGTCTAGTGGCACCAGCGTGCTCCTGGAGCTCCCAGGAATCCGCCCCGCCGCTTAGCTCGCTCGTCAGCCTAGCGCAGCGCCTCACCCGTGCTAAGCCGAACTCCGGCCGCCGCCAGCCGTTGTTGCAGTCGTCGTTTCCAACCTCCTCTCGCCTAGCTGCATGCTTCGTTGGATGCGGCACACGTCCAGCAGCCCGTAGGGCCAAACCGCGAGTCGAACGGTCGCCGGACGGCGAATCCCGAGCGCCTCCGCCGCCCCGTTTGGTCGCCGGCGGCTAGCCGCCGGTGCGCTGACGTGGCCACCTAGTTAGGGCTAATCGCCCACTGATTAACCCCCCTGACCCACTTACACACGGGCCCCACCGGTTTAGTTAGTCAGCTAATGAAATTAGTTAGAACTCATCCAACCCTGCGGGACCCACGCATCAGCTTTGACCTTGCTGTCGTGGCCTTTGACCGGCCCCACACGTCAGTGACTCATGCCAGCGGTGTGTCCCTGACCAGTGGGCCCCACTGGTCAGGTTTGACCTGGCCAGCGACAGTTGACCTGATGACGTCACTCTTATGTCATGCCGACGCAGTAAAACCTTTTCTGGATTTTAAATAAATCTAAATGATTTATTTATTTTCAGAAAATATCCAAAACTTTGAAAAATCATAGAAATTAATCTATAACTCCAAATAAGATAAATTATATATGAAAAATTATCAGAAAAATTCAAGGAATCTGTTTATGGCAATTGCATGCATGTTTGAACAACCTAGGGTTGCTGTACAGGGCAATTTGCATAAATGACATTTAAATAAGCACATATGGAGTTTGAATTTGAACCCTTGGTTCAAACCAACTTCATTTAATATGGTTGCTAGTTGCATTAGCTCAATCAACAACATATTGCCATGACATTATCATGCATCATAATTGTTGCATTGCATTGATTGTGTTCCTCTTTGTTTGCCGGTATTTGTCCCCTCTCGATAGACGTGGTTCCGACGACGAGTTCGATGACACCGATGAAGAACTATACTATCTTCAGAAGTGCCAGGCAAGCAAAACCCCCCTGTTCATTCCGATACAATCCCACTCTCTCGCTCCTGCTCTCTTTTACTGCATTAGGACAACAACAATTCAACTGTTACATGTTGTGGTAGTTGAACCCCTTTCCTCTGCATGACCTGTCATTGCCACAGTAAATAGATGAAACCCACTAGCATGAGTAGGAGTTGTTTGAGCCCTGATGTGCCTACTCATTCATGCTTGTTTGTCATGCCTGCTACCGCTTAGAGTTGAGTCAGGTCTGATTTATCGGGGATGAATCGGAGGTGTGTAAACATGTCCTACTGTTGAGAGCTAAGTGCGTGAACACGATTTGGTAAAGGTAGCGGTGAGAGGCCATGTAGGAGTACATGGTGGGTAGTCTCATTGAAACCATCCTCAGGAAGTGAGTTCTGTGTTTGTGATCCATGAACATCTACTACCACTCATTGGGATCCTTAATTGACCCTCTCGGCTTCTTAATCACCCTAGTACTCTGTCCAGGAGTTGCAACTAGTTTCTGGTGTTTGTAGGTTATGTGTTGGTGGTCGTGCGTAGCGCTGACCCTAGGGGTGGGCTATGTTGCGGTAGATACACCGTGGCACGGTGTACCGGGCGCCCGTTTGGTGTCTCGGGAACCCTGTTCACATCGTTCGGGGCCGTATGTGGAAACCTCGGCCGGACTCCCTGCGGATGGAACCTGAATAGGCGATAAACCTGGACTAGAGACTTAGGTGTTTAGGTAGGCCGTGGCCGACACCCTCATTGGGCTTCCCCTTGAAGGTTGCCGAGTACATGTCGTGTAAACGACGGTAAGTGGTGGGAGCGTGTGTGAAGAAGTACACCCCTGTAGGGTTATCATTATCTATTCGAATAGTCGGATTCCTCGGATATGGAAACTTGGCCCCCTTGCATAGTTCATAGACAAGTGAAAGTGGATACTCTAAAACTCGCAAGATAAGTGTGAGTGCTATGGATGGCCTTCTCGTAGGGAGACGGGAGTGGATCCATAGTGGTGTATTGAATGGTGAATATGTGGACTCGTGTGCGCCACCTCAAAAGAGTTGCTTGCAGTCGTAGTCCAGGTTAGCCACTGAGTCAAAGCTGGCTTGCTGCAGTTAAACTCCACCCCCCCTTGTTGATACCGATGCATATGTAGCTAGTTCTGATGTAAGTCTTGCTGAGTACCTTTGTACTCACGTTTGCTTAATTTATGTTTTGCAGAGAGAGACTTCAGTCTCGCTAGTAGTTTCCGCGTGGACTTCGACGTTAGCTTGATACCTCAGCTACGATCTTGTGCCCTCGGCAGGATCTGGTAGATAGTCAGGCTTCTTAGCCTTTTTCCATTTGTAGATGTCTGTACTCAGACATGTTAAGCTTCCGCATGTGCTTGATTTGTATGCTGTGATTGTTGGGTCATGAGACCCATGTTTGTAATATCCCGCTCCTCGGAGCCTAAGGATTAAATACTTGAGTTGTAGAGTTATGTTGTGATGCCATGTTGTATTTACACATATCGAGCATATTGTGTGTATGATTGAAATGCTTGGTATGTGTGGGATCCGACAACCTAGTTGTTTATCCTTGGCAGCCTCTCTTATGGGGAAATGTAGTCTAGTGCTTCCATGAGCAATAGTAGTCCGCTACAGCCCGGTTCACCGGAGTCCTGCTAGCCCAGCACTACTGCTCAGGACACTTGACTGGCCGGCATGTGTTTCACTTCGTTCCTATGTCTGTCCCTTCGGGGAAATGTCACGCGGTGACATCCGGAGTCCTGCCTAGCCTGCTACAGCCCGGGTTCCCGGAGTCATGTTAGCCCAGTGCTACAGCCCGGATTCACACGCTGCTGACCGACACGCTCGATGTGATTCATGTATGCCTGTCCCCATAGGTTACTGCCGCTTTGGGTTCACGACTAGCCATGTCGGCCCGGGTTCTCTGTCATATGGATGCTAGCGACACTATCATATACGTGAGCCAAAAGGCGCAAACGGTCCCGGACCATGGTAAGGCGACACCCGTGGGGAATACCGTGCGTGAGGCCACAAAGTGATATGAGGTGTTACCGGCTAGATCGATGTGACTTGGAATCGGGGTCCTGACATCAACCCCTAACCCTAGGCTGTCCCATCCATTCCTCCCCCGATCCCGAAGACGCCGCCTCCCACTCTTCCCTGTTTCTCGGGAGCTTGTCCCATCGCCAACCAAAGCTTCCCCTTGGGATCCCCTACCGATCCAGCCCACCAACCAGCAACCCCCACCTCTCCCTCTTAGATCAACCCTACGCTTGATCCCGAATGGATCAACGCGCTGCCTTAGCTTCCTCTACCTCGCCTCAAGCCGCGTCCTCGCCGGATTCGCCTCAAGCTCGCCGCCGCTCCTCCCCGTCGTCCTTGCGCCGCCTCCACGACCAACCGGAGCCCCGCCATCGCCGGAGTCCCACACCGCCCCGCCTGCTCCTTCAAGTCCTACCAGCGCCATGCCCGGTGCCCCCTCCCGCTGCTACCGCTGCTCTGCCCCGTCGAAGACGACGAGCACCCACCCGAGCCAGCAGCGCCGTTGACTGCACGCGTGGGCCGCATCCCGCGCCAAGCCCAGCCAGCCGGCATGCCTTGTCTCTTCACCGACCTAGGGTAGGCCCAGCGGTGAGCCGCCACCCAAACCCCCCTGTTCATGTTGGGCCAGCTAGATGCGGCCCAGTTCCTGTGTTTTTTCAGTTCTACAAATTAAGCTATTTATCCAGAGTTTCCAGTTTTATAGAAAACACCCTAGTCTTCATGCATATAATAACTTAATAACCGTGCATCATTTGTAAAAAGTTTGTACATGTAAAATGCTTAGAATTTCATCTAGTTTCGTAATATGCTACGTTCATCCATGTTTAAAAGGTTTCACTAGCTGTTTGCATTAATTTGCTAATTGCCATGATAAAATGATTTAATTCATAACTAAATAACCATAGCTCGGAATTAAGTAAACCATATATGAAACTTGTCTAGAAAAATGTATAGAAGAACACGGTGCACTTTATTTTGCTTTTTAACAACTCTAAAATTGTGTATAGGCAGAACAGTAGCAAATTCGAAATATGCATTTGAGGATTTTTCGAAATTGTTGTTTGTTGTTTCCGGCCTCATTTAACTTGCCTAGATAGTTAGTTTTCTTATGGTTCAGTTATTGCCTTGTTTAAAAACATTTAATATTGATGAGTAACATAAACGAGAGTGAACTAAATACTTGAATGTGGTGTTTCGCCAATGTGCAACTCGTTGCATGTTGAGCTCCACTTAACTTATACTATTGTTTGTTGCACTTTGCCATGCCATGCCTCATTAAACCAGACAAGCATCATACCAGGTTGTGCATCATGCCATGTTTATGTGATGGTTGTTTACCATGTTGTTTGCTTCTTTTCGGTTGTGCTTGTTCTCAATAGTTCCGGTTACGTTGCGATTGTGAGGATCCGTTCGACTACGCTCATTCATCTACTTCATGGATTCGGTCTTCTTCTAGCGGGATTTCAGGCAAGATGACCATCACCCTGGATACCACTACTATATTTGCTATGCTAGTTGTCTCGATGCTATCACTATGTCGCGCTACCCACCACTTGTTTATCAAGCCTCTCAATATGCCATGAAACAACCTCTAACCTTTTCACCATCCCAGCAAACCGTTGTTTGGCTATCTTACCGCTTCGCTCAGTCCCTCTTATAGCGTTGCTAGTTGCAGGTGTAGTTGTAGATCATTCCATGTTTGGACATGGATATCATGGGATATCACAATATCTCTTATTTAATTAATGCTTCTATATACTTGGTAAAGGGTGGAAGGCTTGGCCTTTTGCCTGGTGTTTTGTTCCACTCTTGCCGCCCTAGTTTCTGTCATGCCGGTGTTATGTTCCTTGATTTTGTGTTCCTAACACGGTCGGGGTTTATGGGCCCCCTTGATAGTGCGCTTTGAATAAAACTCTTCTAGGAAGGCTAAACATTGTTTTTACCATTTTCCTAATAACAACTAAAACTTGCATAGGGACTTTCCGGACCCCGAGGATAACTAATTAACAACCCCAGGCCAGTGCTCCTCAGGAGTGTTGGTCCAAACTAGAGCCCCTTGCAGCGCCACCACCGGGAAACTCAAGGACTGGTTTTAGTTGTACGGATTGCTCATTCGATCGTGGCCTGAGACGAGATACGTGTGGCTATTATCAGGGTGTCGGCACATCGGGAGCTCTTGCTGGTTTTGTTTTACCATTGTTGAAATGTCTTGTGTGAACCTGGATTCCGAGCTTGATCGAGTTGTTCCGAGAAGAGGATTTTCCATCGTTGATCATGAGAGTTTGTGATGGACTAAGTTGGGACACCCCTGCAAGGTTTACTCTTTTTGAGAGTTGTGCCCACGGTTATGTGGCACATGGGAATTTTTAATATCCGGTTGTAGAGAACTTGACACCAGATCCGAAATAAAATCCACCATTCGCGTGCGCAACCTTGACCGTCTCTTTTCAAGTGAGGCAAGAAGAGAGCACGGTCAGGTTATGTTTGAACATAAGTAGTTCAGGATCACTTCTTGATCATTTGCTAGTTTGCGCCCGTTTGCGTAGTTGCTCTTCTTATTCTTGTACTCGTAAGTTAGCCACCATGCAATGCTTAGTGCTTGCTGCAACCTCACCACTTATCCATTCCATACCCATTAAGCTTTGCTAGTCTTGATACCCATGGTAATGGGAGCTGAGTCCTCGTGGCTCATAGATTACTACAACAACAGTTGCAGGTACAGGTAAAGCGATGCTTTGACGTGAGAGCGATGCTTGCTTGTTTTGGAGTTCTTCTGCTTCTTCTTCGATCAAGGGATAGTTCCGGGTCGGGAGCCTAGGATTAGCAGGGTGGATACCATTCTTCTTTTTCGTTTGATTTCATCAATAGTCGGATCCTGCTCTTCTGTATGATGATTGCTATGTATTGATGTATTGATGTACTCGTATTGTAGCTTGTGGCGAGTGTAAGCCTTTATCTTGTATGTATCCTCATCTATTCAGTACATGGTATGTTGTAATGATATCCACCTTGCTATGCGCTCGAAATGCGGTTGTGCCCCAATCATGAGTTCACCACGTGATTGGGATAGAATCGCATCTTGGACACTACAAGTTGGTATCAGAGCCTTACCGACCGCAGGAGCCTGATACGTCTCCAACGTATCTATAATTTATGAAGTATTCATGTTGTTATATTATCATTCTTGGATGTTTTACAATCTTTTTATAGCAACTTTATATCATTTTTTGGGACTAACCCATTGACCTAATGCCAAGTGCCAGTTGCTGTTTTTTGCTTGTTTTTTACATCGCAGGAAATCAATATCAAACGGAGTCCAAACACCGCGAAACTTTTGTGAATTTTTTATGGACCAGAAGACATCCATTGGGCTAGAGTAGCACTTGGGGGTGCCCCGAGGAGGGCATAACCCACTAGGGTGCGCCTAGGGGCCCAGGTGTGCCTAGATGGGTTGTGCCCACCTCGGTGGCCTCCCGCACCCCCTCTTTGCCCTATAAATCTCCAAATATTCCAAAAACCCTCGGGGTAAGCCTAGATCAGAAGTTCTGCCGGCGCAAGGCTTTGTAGCCACGAGAAACCAATCTAGAACCCGTTCCAGCACTCCACCGAAGGGGGGAATCATCACCAGTGGCCATCTTCATCATCCCGGCAGCCACCACGATGAGGAGGGAGTAGTCCACCCTTGGTGTTGAGGGTTTGTACTAGTAGCTATGTGTTTAATCCCTCTCTCTCGTGTTCTTGAGATGTCACGATCTTGATGTATCGCGGGCTTTGTTAATATAGTCGGATCATATGGTGTTCCCCCCTCTCTATCTTATTGTGATGAATTGAGTTTTTCCCTTTGAGATTTCGATGTTATCGGATTGAATAATTTTATGGATTTGAGAGAACTTGATATATGTCTTGCATATGAATACTCATGGTGACAATGGGGTATCTTATTGATTCCCATGATAAGTGTTTTGGCATTCAACTCGCGCATACCCGCGGTGACATTGGGGTAATCTATGCATAGGGGTTGATGCACATTCTCGTCTTTTGTTTCTCTGGCAGAAATCATGGGGCACTCTTTGAGGTTCTTTGTGTTGGATTGAGTATTATGAATCTAAAATTATTTGGTGTTATTTTGGTACGAACTCTTGGGTAGATCAATCGGAAAGAATAGCTTCGAGGTTGTTTCGTACCCTACAGACAATTTCTTCTTATGTTCTCCGCTAGATAGGAACTTTCGAGTGATTCTTCGTTGCACGTTGAGGGATGGTTATATGATCCAATTATATTAGCATTGTTGAGAGATTGCACTAGTGAAAGTACGGAACCTAGGCCTCATTTTCAAGCATTGCAATATCGTTTTTGTGTCCATTTACTATTTTCTACCTTTCTGTTTTATTTATTTAGATTATAAAAATATATTTCTACCATCCATATTACACTTTTATCACCATCTCTTCGCCGAACTAGTGCACCTATACAATTTTCCACTGTATTAGGTGTGTTGGGGACACAAGAGATTTCTTGTATTTGGTTGCAGGGTTGTTTGAGAGAGACCATCTTCATGCTACGCCTCCCATGAATTGATAAACCTTATGTCATCCACTTGAGGGAAAATTGCAACTGTCCTAAAAACTCTACGCTTGGAGGCCCAACACGAGTCTACAGGAATAAAGTTGTGTAGTAGACATCAGAGCCCCCTTGATTGATCGAACCGCTGATGTTGTTGAGTCTTGAAAAAAACTACTTTTAGTCTAGCTATATATCAGAGAGTAGGAATTCTTTTTACTCCTTATCCCCATCGTCGCTTTGGTGAGGAATCATGACGTAGGTGTTTTGGCTCCATTGCTCTCCTTTTTCACTCAATTTTTTTAGGATCACGCGGGTATTGTGGAATCGGTCCGATATCATTGTGACGGGAATTCTGTCTTGGTGCCTCATGACATTTAGGGGTTGTGGCGGTGTCCCGGGGAGTTGAGCTCCAAGGTGTTTACGTCACACTGCGTATCATTTCAGTTTCGGAATACCAGAGGACGCCGACACCGAAAACGCTTCTATACACTTTATGGTGAGAGTAGTTTGACGACACCCAGTACTTGGGAGAGCGATTAGATGTATTGCCGCAACTAGTATATCAGATGTTTTCCGGATTATTCTGTGAGCCAAATCCTTTGTTTTGTTTTGGGTGTGGTATTCGAGTTGCTTCAATGTCAAGTGTTGATTCCATACCTTTTCCTAAGCGGTGTTCTCATATTTCTATGGGAGTGCTAATCCTTCTTGATCTTCAAAATTGTCATGTCAATCCTTTCTAATCGGTGCACTTCTCTTCAAGTTATTCCATACGGGCGTCATTGACAAGCCTGTGGATTCTTTCGTTTCACCCGTCCAAAGTTGTCTTTATTTTCCCACCATCCCACCCTTTTCTTCAAAGACTTAGATTTCTTAATCAAGTATCATTTTTATTTATGTGAAGTCTCTTCATTCTTTTCCTTCAATGTTCTTATCCGGTGATCCCTCGTGAAGATTCTCACAAGCTTCAAGTTCATCATTCATCATTCTTGTATTCTTTTCCGGTGGATTCAATTCAAGCTTCCGGTGTCAAACATATCCATTTCGTCCTTTCATATGGTTTCTCATGCCGGTGCACCTCTTATTTATTCACCTATCTCTATTCATATCCGAAGTGCCGAAGATATCTCAGAAGATTCATGTCCATTCTTAATTCTATCGAGTTATTTTGAGGTTGATATCTCATTCAAGCCATTTAAATCAACCGGTGCAATCTCCCTTTCAAGTAATCGTTCAATGGTGTTTCTTCGAGTGGGCCCTAACCCACAGGTCTTTTCCTAGGATCTTACCTGGCTCTTCTAATTTTTTCTGGAGCTATTCTCATATTCATTTCAAAGTTTGACGTAAGAATGAATTTTCATCAGTCAAATGCCTTCTCCAAGATCACTTTCAAATTCTTTCATCATTGGTTCGCCCTTTCTATTCTTCATTGTTTCGGGGTGTCTCAACAATTTTGGTGGTGTTTCTTGTCCTCATTCTCAACTTTTGAAAACCGAAGAAGAGTTTTTCTCTAAATCATATCCGTTCTCTTGAAGATTCATGGTTCTAGCTTCAGGCCGTCCTCATAATTGTTTTCGATTATGATAATTCTTTTCATATCCAACTGAAGCATTTCAGGAGTCTTTTCATTTTGATTCTCCGGAGGCCATCATCTCATAATGATTTTTCATTCTCAAATTTCAACTCTCGTTATCTAAATCTCTGGTGCATCGTTCAAGTATTCTCTAGTCAGGTTGTCATCTCTTTGTTCTCTTGCATCTAAATTCCCTCTAGTATCTTCGTTCATTTTTTCCAATTCTTCCCAGTGATTCGTTCCCTTTTCTTCGTTTGTTTTCAATTCTTGTGGTGGTTCGTTCTAGGATTCCTCTTCCTTTCTTATCATATCATTTCATTCATTCTTTAAATCATACCAGTGGTTCGTTGAAGATTTTCCCAAGTTTGTGTTATATATCTATCTTTAATCCTTTTCAATGAGAACGAGTAGTATGCAAAACCCATTACCTGTCATCAATTTAAGTTGATGAAGGGTAAGCATGCCATAAATCTTATTCTTGCTTCATCAAGATGATCTAATTCCTTCTTTCGGAGTTCGTTGATGATATCAATTTTTCGGTGCTATGTTGTTCATCTTTTGTTTCTGGAGTTCCAACCTCTCTCAGTTAACTCACCGCGAAGCTCCATCTAAATTATTGCAATGCTTCATCATGTTCTTTCAACCTTTCTTCCTATCACACTTCTATATCCAGAGTTCTTCGAGAGTTTCTTCATGGTGGTTCATCAAAGAGTACATTCATTATCGGAGCATTCGTCAACATTCTTGTTGGAGGAGCTCAACTATTCTTCATCTTGCATTCTGAAGGGCAATTCTTTCTATCTGATCTTTCGAGGTGGTGTTATGTCATTCTTGACAATTTTCCTTCATGTTTCACTATTCACTACTTGTCAGGAATGAGATATTTTAAGACCATCATTTTCTCTTCATTCATGAGATCTTTTCAACCCAACAATCTCTTTGTTGGAGTTACCTTGGTATAGATTTCACCTAAAGCCTTCCATTGGGAATGTTGCTATTTGTGGTGCTTATCAATGACCCAAGTTATCTTTTTATCATCTTGGTGGAAGAAGTTTTTTTCTCTTTGGTGTTCTCAATCAAATCAATTGTTTCCGTTGGTGGCAGGTTTCACCTCAAGTTTTGAGATGTTTTCCATAAGCCCACAACAATATTATTATTTTCGTTGTTGACTTTCCAACAACTCCATTCAATCCTTCTTTGCAAGGATTCTTTCCAAGTTCATTTGTGGCACATGTTGCCATTTTTTCTCCGTTCTTTGATTTCCAACGATCTAACTTCTATTCTATATTTCTGAAGGCGTTGTGATGTTGCTGTATTTGACCAATCACCTTGTTCTATTCTATCATTCTTTGTTGTCAAGATCATGTTCTTTTCTTGCTTACCATTTAACTGGAGTGTTGTGTCGTGTATTTAAGTTCTTTTCAACTTATCAAGTTTTCCTTCTCTTTTCTATCGGAGTGATGTCCAAATTCTGTCATTCTTCTTCCTTGGCTATCTCATTATACCGGTGTGGTTTCATATTCTTTTAGTTCGTTAAGCTTTTGATTCATGTATTTCAACCTGCAAGGTTCTCGTCATACTCCTTGTTCCTCCTGTTTAACAGAGTGTTTTCAACTTTGTTCATCTCCGTTTTATTCTTTCTTTCAAGTTGTTCAACCTCTCAAGGTTCTTTGGTTTCCCTCGTTTGTCAAAGAACCAACTTAGTTTTACCTCTTCTCTTCCTCTTTCATTTGTCATCCCTAGATCTCGGGGCGAGATCTCTTGTAAGTGGAGGAGTGTTGTGACAGCCCGAGACCGACGCTCCATATGCCTTCCATGTTCTTCGTTGTCGCCACGTGTTTCATTTGTTTGTTGCATTCATCATGTCATAATTTGCATTGCATCGGCACTCCGTTTCCGTCATGTTTTCAAATTTGCATCTGTTCGTAGTTGCCCCGTCCCCCCCTTGACTTCGTTGATGGTTCCGAGACCAACCATGTTTTTCGAGTCCCTCCTGTCTGGCTGCTTAATCTCTTTGCTTAGTGCTCAAACCCCTCGCTTCCTCATTCGAAACCTGTACCGTACCCGACCCACTCAGTCATCACCATTGGATCCGGATCATCCCCAAACATCCCTAAAATATCTTCGGTTCATTGTTTGGACTTCCTAAACTATTTATTTTCAACCATCCGATTCTGATTGGAGGGTCAAAACTTAACCCACCTACCTATTTAAACAGATCAACCCTTAATCCTAGGTTGTCCCATCCATTCCTCCCCCGAACCCGAAGCCGCCGCCAGCCACTCTTCCTTGTTCCTTGGGAGCTTGTCCCATCGCCAACCAAATCTTCCCCTTAGGATTCCGTCCCGATCCAGCCCACCAACCAGTACCCCCACCTCTCCATCTCAGATCAACCCTACGCTCGACCGCGAATGGATCAGGGCGCTGCCTTCGCTTCCTCTGCCTCGCCTCAAGCCGCGTGATACATCTCCAATGTATCTATAATTTTTGATTGCTCCATGCTATATTATCTACTGTTTTGGACATTATTGGGCTTTATTATCCACTTTTATATTATTTTTGGGACTAACCTATTAACCGGAGGCCCAGTGTAACACCCCGGATGTAATTTACCTTATCTGTACTCCAACTCTTGCCGTTTCTGACCTAAGTTATTTTATTTTCCTCGGTGTTGGGTTTTTGTCTCCGTGTGTTGTTGCCTTCTCATGCATTTCATATCATGTCATCATGTGCATTGCATTTGCATACCTGTTCGTCTCATGCATCCGAGCATTTTCCCCGTTGTCCGTTTTGCATTCCGGCACTCCTATCTCCTCGGGTGCCCCTTTCTACCTCTTTGCGTGTGTGGGGGTTAAACATTTCCGGATTTGACCAAGACTTGCCAAGCGGCCTTACTTTACTACCGGTAGACCGCCTGTCAAGTTTCGTGCCATTTGGACTTCGTTTGATACTCCAACGGTTAACCGAGGGACCGAGAAGGCCTCGTTTGTGTTGCAGCCCAACACCCTTCCAATTTGGCCCAAAACCCACCAAAAACCCTTCCATCGTCTAGAGCGTTCGATCACGATCGCATGGCCGCAAACCGTGCTCAATTTGGAGACTCCTAGCTCCCCCTACCTCTATATAAAGGCCTCTCCCCGAAAATCCCGGGTCTTCTTCCACCCTAACCCTAGAAAAACTCTACCCGCCGCCGCCGGACACAAATCCGGGCAGCGGACGTGTCCGCCTGCTCCGCTGGACCAACCCGTCGTCGCCCCTGGTCCCTGGACCGGTCCCCAGTTCGCCGCCGACCCCACGGGCCCGCGAGCCCCGTGCGGGGCCCTCCCGGCCCGGTCTTCGCCGCCTCCTCCCACCAGGTTGCCACCCCCGCGCGCGGGGCCGTTCGCCGCACCCGGCCGCCGCACCGCCATTGCCGGGCGCCTCCGCGCCGACCACTCGCCGGCCGGACCTTGCCCCGCCACCACAGCTAGCTCGCCGCGCCGCCCCGCGCCGGAGACCTCCTCCGCCGCCGCCCGACGACCGCCGACGCCGCCCCCGTTCACCTCCGGCCCGGACCCGGCCCCGGCGACCCCAAGCTCCGGCGACAACGACGAACTCCGGCGCCCGAGCTGCTACAGTGTTGAAGTCCAGATCCAGATCCAAAAAACCCTAGCGGCTGACCTTTTTGCCTCCGTTTCAGTATTTTTTTGCAATTTTTATCATGCTATAACTCTGCATCCGTAGCTTCGATTTGTGCGTGTAGCATATCAAAATTTTCGCCTCGACGAGTACATCATTTAATCTCTTTGCATCATTTTCATTTGAGCTCGTCTTGATGCCCGAAATGCTGTTGGAAGAGGGCTATGTGGTGAATTTGGCAGATCTGTTTCATCAAATAGCTATTTGTCGTTTTTGCCATGATTAATGTGTGCATGATATGATCCTGAGCTCTACATGTGTTTTGTTATATGCCATGCCATCTTTACAGAGGTGCTTACCATGTATTTTTGTGATATTTGTGGTGACTAGCACAAGCTTGCAAAGTAGCGTAATCGGTAATGCTGATTTCAGGGACTTAGAATTTCACAAAGTCCTTGTTCTGTTTTTGTCTGTATGCCATATGTTCATGTTGTTTCCAAGTGATCCATGCCTCTTTTGAGGATGATCAGTAAGGATGATTTGTTAACATTGTGGTGCTCTATCCATTCATGCATTGTCTTGCATTTCTGGAGCACCTTAGCTTGAGTCAATCGAGCTCTACTTTTGCTATATCGTGAATTCTGGCAGATTGTTGACATGTTAGCAATTTTGCCGAGGATGTTGATATTGATCCGTGCATGCTATGTTGTTTTTCTTGCCATGTCTAGTTTCTATGCTATGTATTCTTGATGGGTGTATGCTTAGTTTGTCATGACATGCTCTGTAGTGAGTTCATAGTGCTCGTAAACATGCCTACTCGTTAACTCATTTGCATGCTCCAGTTTTTCACAAGTCTGAAATCTGTTTATGTTTTTGCCATGTTCACATGCTTGCAATTTTATTTTCTGATCCCTTTTGGCTCAAGGTCACTAATGGAATTTCGTTAAGTGCTTTGAGTAGCTTCATGCCATGCCTTGCTTTGCCATGTTAAGTTCCTGTAGCTTGTAGTTTTCATGCTCTAAAGTGTGCTTCCTGATGATAAATTCCAGACTTGTGTTAATTTCACTAAGTCTGAAACCTGTTATCATTTGCACTTTTGCAACGCTTTTTTGAAACTATTAATGGATGAATTAGCTATATCTCAGTGCTCATCTTTTGTCAAGCATCATGAGGGTATACCTGCCATGTATTTTGTTGTCATGTTTGAGTGCCGTAGCATACTTATCTTGATGCATTTAGATGGCTACTTGCTGATTATCGCAGATCGATGCCATATTTGTTTTGCTTGCCATTTCCAAACCGTGCATCCGATTCCGTTGGTCTTTATATCGATTTCAACCGAAATCACCTCGCCTTTCCAGTGGCACTCTTGGATTTCCAAGTTGAGGCCAGGTTCAATCATTCCTCGTCAAATCTTGCATTTGCATCACATATCGCATCCCGCATAGCATACCATGTTTGCATCATGTTGTTTGAGCATTGCACGTGGTTGATTGTGTTCCTTTTGCTTATTTGGGTAGAGCCGGGAGACGAGTTCGCGAACGAGGAGCCCGTTGAGTTTGCTTACGAGCATCAAGTCAACTCTGACAACTTTGCATGCAAGATGATCATACCCTCGAAATCACTTCTATCTTTGCTTGCTAGATGCTCGCTCTTTTGCTATGCCTATGCTACGATGCCTACCACTTGCTTATCATGCCTCCCAAATTGCCATGTCAAACCTCTAACCCTCAATGTCCTAGCAAACCATTGTTTGGCTATGTTACCGCTTTG